>NC_080732.1:18771849-18839349 GCF_019097595.1 Hemibagrus wyckioides | reverse complement strand
TTATGAAATTTATAACAAATAATAATAAAAGAAAGGAAATTGCTGGATTCTTACACAAATGAACAAATCCCTATAATAAGACTCAGTATCTACACTAGACTGTGTAAGCTGATTATTTTCCTGTAACAGCGTGTCCTAATCCTCTCTACAGCTTTATTCATCTTTACTTTTTATCCATTTCTGGTTACTATTGTGTAACATCTTCACGAAAAGTTCCTGTTCTGACGTTACCAAGGAAACGCCTCTGTCCTTTAGTACTGACTGTTACACAGCTCTGACACTGGAGACTCCTTCCACACAGTAACACATTAACACTGTAACACATTAACGCCGTGACACAGTAACACAGTAACACAGTAACACCGTAACACAGTAACACAATAACACCGTAACACATTAACACAGTAACACATTAACACAGTAACACCGTAACACATTAACACATTAACACAGTAACAGTAACACAGTAACACAGTAACGCCGTAACACATTAACACAGTAACAGTAACACATTAACACAGTAACACCGTAACACATTAACACAGTAACACCGTAACACATTAACACATTAACACAGTAACACCGTAACACATTAACACAGTAACACTGTAACACATTAACACAGTAACACCGTAACACATTAACACAGTAACACCGTAACACATTAACACAGTAACACCGTAACACATTAACACAGTAACACCGTAACACATTAACACAGTAACACTGTAACACATTAACACAGTAACACAGTAACACATTAACACATTAACACAGTAACACATTAACACATTAACACATTAACACATTAACACTGTAACACATTAACACAGTAACACCGTAACACATTAACACAGTAACACCGTAACACATTAACACATTAACACCGTAACACATTAACACAGTAACACCGTAACACATTAACACAGTAACACCGTAACACATTAACACATTAACACCGTAACACATTAACACAGTAACACCGTAACACATTAACACAGTAACACCGTAACACATTAACACAGTAACACCGTAACACATTAACACATTAACACCGTAACACATTAACACAGTAACACCGTAACACAGTAACACCGTAACACATTAACACAGTAACACCGTAACACATTAACACATTAACACCGTAACACATTAACACAGTAACACCGTAACACATTAACACATTAACACCATAACACATTAACACAGTAACACCGTAACACATTAACACCGTAACACATTAACACAGTGACACATTAACACAGTAACACATTCACACAGTAACACCGTAACACATTAACACATTAACACCATAACACATTAACACAGTAACACCGTAACTGTGTTAACACAGTAACACCGTAACACATTAACACAGTAACCGTAACACCGTAACACATTAACACATTAACACCGTAACACATTAACACAGTAACACCGTAACACATTAACACATTAACACCATAACACATTAACACAGTAACACCGTAACACATTAACACCGTAACACATTAACACAGTGACACATTAACACCGTAACACATTAACACAGTAACACCGTAACACATTAACACATTAACACCATAACACATTAACACAGTAACACCGTAACACATTAACACCGTAACACATTAACACAGTGACACATTAACACAGTAACACATTCACACAGTAACACATTAACACAGTAACACCGTAACACATTAACACAGTAACACAGTAACACCGTAACACATTAACACATTCACACAGTAACACCGTAACACATTAACACATTAACACAGTGACACATTAACACAGTAACACATTCACACAGTAACACATTAACACAGTAACACCGTAACACATTAACACATTAACACAGTAACACCGTAACACATTAACACATTAACACAGTGACACCGTAACACATTAACACATTCACACAGTAACACCGTAACACATTAACACAGTAACACATTAACACAGTAACACCGTAACACATTAACACCGTAACACATTAACACAGTGACACATTAACACAGTAACACAGTAACACAGTAACACCGTAACACATTAACACATTAACACAGTAACACCGTAACACATTAACACATTCACACAGTAACACCGTAACACATTAACACAGTAACACATTAACACAGTAACACCGTAACACATTAACACCGTAACACATTAACACAGTAACACATTAACACATTCACACAGTAACACCGTAACACATTCACACAGTAACACCGTAACACATTAACACATTCACACAGTAACACCGTAACACATTAACACATTAACACCGTAACACATTAACACATTAACACCGTAACACATTAACACATTAACACATTAACACATTTACAAATTCACACATTAACACAGTAACACATTAACACATTCACACAGTAACACCGTAACACATTAACACATTAACACAGTAACACCGTAACACATTAACACATTAACACATTAACACATTCACACAGTAACACATTAACACATTTACAAATTCACACATTAACACAGTAACACATTTACACAATAACATAATAACACATTAACACAGTAACACCGTAACACATTAACACCTTAACTCCATTACACCGTAACACATTAACACAGTAACACTGTAACACATTAACACAGTAACACCGTAACACATTAACACATTCACACAGTAACACCGTAATACATTAACACAGTAACACATTAACACATTAACACAGTTACACATTAACACAGTTACACATTAACACATTCACACAGTAACCCATTAACACAGTAACACATTAACACAGTAACCCAGTAACACCGTAACACAGTAACACCGTAACACAGTAACACAGTAACACCGTAACACATTAATACATTCACACAGTAACACCGTAATACATTAACACAGTAACACATTAACACAGTAACCCATTAACACAGTAACACATTCACACAGTAACACAGTACCACATTAACACAGTAACACATTAACACAGTAACATAGTACCACATTAACACAGTAACACATTTACACAGTTACACAGTAACACATTAACACAGTTACACAGTAACACATTAACACATTTATACAGTAACACATTAACACAGTTACACAGTAACACATTAACACAGTAACACATTTATACAGTAACACATTAACACAGTTACACAGTAACACAGTTAGACATTAAAACAGTTACACAGTAACACATTAACACAGTAACACATTTATACAGTAACACATTAACACAGTTACACAGTAACACAGTTAGACATTAACACAGTTACACAGTAACACATTAACACAGTTACACAGTAACACTAACACAGTTACACACTAACACAGTTACACAGTAACACAGTTAGACATTAACACAGTTACACAGTAACACAGTTACACATTAACACAGTTACACATTAACACAGTTACACAGTAACACAGTTACACAGTAACACAGTTACACAGTAACACTAACACAGTTACACATTAACACAGTTACACAGTAACACTAACACAGTTACACAGTAACACAGTTACACAGTAACACATTAACACAGTTACACAGTTACACATTAACACAGTTACACAGTAACACAGTTACACACTAACACAGTTACACAGTAACACTAACACAGTTACACATTAACACAGTTACACAGTAACACTAACACAGTTACACAGTAACACAGTAACACAGTTACACAGTAACACATTAACACAGTTACACAGTAACACAGTTAGACATTAACACAGTTACACAGTAACACATTAACACAGTTACACAGTTACACAGTTACACATTAACACAGTTACACAGTTACACAGTAACACATTAACACAGTTACAGAGTAACACAGTTAGACAATAACACACTTACACATTTACACAGTAACACATTTACACAGTAACACAGTAACACATTTACACAGTTACACATTAACACATTTACACAGTTACACAGTAACACAGTTACACAGTAACACAGTTACACAGTAACACATTAACACAGTTAGACATTAACACAGTTACACAGTAACACAGTTACACATTAACACAGTTACACACTAACACATTTACACAGTAACACTAACACAGTTACACATTAACACAGTTACACAGTAACACAGTTACACAGTAACACATTAACACAGTTACACAGTAACACATTTACACAGTTACACAGTAACACATTTACACAGTTACACATTAACACAGTTACACAGTAACACATTTACACAGTTACACATTAACACAGTTACACATTAACACATTTACACAGTTACACATTAACACAGTTACACAGTAACACATTTACACAGTTACACAGTAACACAGTTAGACAATAACACACTTACACAGTAACACATTAACATATTAACACAGTTACACAGTAACACATTTACACAGTAACACATTTACAGTTACACATTTACACAGTAACACATTTACAGTTACACATTTACACAGTTACACAGTTACACATTTACACAGTAACACAGTAACACAGTAACACATTTACACAGTTACACATTAACACATTTACACAGTTACACATTAACACAGTTACACAGTAACACATTTACACAGTTACACATTAACACAGTTACACATTAACACATTTACACAGTTACACATTAACACAGTTACACAGTAACACATTTACACAGTTACACATTAACACATTTACACAGTTACACATTAACACATTTACACAGTAACACATTTACAGTTACACATTTACACAGTAACACATTTACAGTTACACATTTACACAGTTACACAGTTACACATTTACACAGTAACACAGTAACACAGTAACACAGTAACACATTTACACAGTTACACATTAACACATTTACACAGTTACACAGTTACACAGTAACACATTTACACAGTTACACAGTTACACATTAACACATTTACACATTAACACAGTTACACAGTAACACAGTAACACATTTACACAGTTACACAGTAACACATTTACACAGTTACACAGTGTAACGTCTCGTCAGACGTAGGAGTGTTAGAATCCATATGCAGATTATATAAAGGACAGAAGGCAAAATCTTAGTCGAGGTCACGAAGAATAGAGGTCAAAACCAGAAAGCAACACTGAGATCAAAACCAAAACACAAATCCGAAAATCGTAGTCAAAATGCTAAACGGGCAGGGTCATGCACAAGGAAAACTAGACAATGGCTTTATCAAGGCTTGGCAAGTAACACAAGAGGAAACAATGCTTCGCAACGAGGCTGAGAACGACCGCACTGCTTAAATACGCCTCTGGACCGGAAGTGGGCAGAACAGTTAATATTCGGGCGATGACTCCCTCTGGTGTTCAGGCCCAGACTGCCTTGTGACAGAACCCCCCCGTCTAGGAACACCCCCAGGTGTTCGATGTCGAGGGCGCCCCCTCGGGCGAGGAGCGGGTCTGTGGGGAAAGTTCTGGTGAAACTCCTCTATGAGTGCAGGGTCCAGGATGTTGTGCGCATTGACCCAGCAGCGCTCCTCCGGGCCATACCCCTCCCAGTCCACCATGTATTGGAGGCGGCTGCCCTGGCGACGCGAGTTAAGGATGGTGTGAACCCGATAGACGAGGGAGCCGTCAATGTCCAGGGGAGGGGGTGGCTCATGGGCAGTGGGGCCCGCAGTTTGTGGTTCATGATAGGGCTTGAGCAGAGACACATGAAACGTGGGTGAGAGGCGATAAGAGGCGGGCAGCTCTAGGCGATATGAGACAGGATTAATCTGGCGAACAATTTTGAAGGAGCAGATGAATTTGGGGCTGAGCTTACGGCAGGGCAGTTTTAGTTTCAGGTTGCGTGTGGATAGCCAAACCTTTTGACCCACATGGTAGGTTGGGTGAGGCTGACGGCGGCGATTGGCCTGAATTACCTGTCGACGTATTGCCCTTTGAAGGCGGACATGGGCTCGTTCCCAGGTCTCTTGGCTTCGCCTGGACCATTCGTCTACCGCGGGGACGTCGGAGGGCTCTTCGGTCCACGGGAACAACGGTGGCTGATAGCCAAATACACATTGGAACGGCGTCAGCCCCGTAGAGGAATGGGTTAAGGAGTTCTGAGCATATTCGGCCCACGGGAGGAACTCACTCCATCTGTGCTGTTCCTTGCTGCAGTATACCCTCAGGAACCTTCCCAGCTCTTGATTCAGATGTTCAGCTTGACCATTGGATTGGGGATGATATTCTGAGCTCAGACTGACTTTGGTCCTCAACTGTTTACAAAACTCCTGCCAGACTCTGGAGGTAAACTGTGTGCCTCGGTCCAACACTATGTCCTCAGGGAGACCAAAATTCTGGAACACGTTGTGAAAGATGGCCAAGGCGGTTTCCATAGACGTGGGTAAGCCTTTCATGGGGACTAATTTACAAGCCTTGGAGAACCGGTCAATGACGACCATGATCGTCGTGAAGCCTTGCGAATCGGGGAGGTCAGTGAGAAAGTCTATGGAGATGTGAGACCAGGGACGGTGTGGGACGGGTAGTGGTTCCAACAAGCCTTCAGGTAAATGGCGGTCGGTCCGAGACTGGGTGCAGACTGAGCATGAGCGTACAAACCTCTCCACATCCTGGTTTAGAGAAGGCCACCAAAAGGTCTGGCGCAGTAACTGGGTCGTACGATGTATGCCTGGGTGGCCTGTTCTGGGGCTTTCGTGGGTCCACCTAATCAGTCTAGGATGGAGCGCAGTGGGCACATAACGCTTGGAGGGTGGACAATTTGGGGGTGGTGCCTCTGAGGTGTAGGCCTGTTCGATTTCTCTCATGATGTCCCAGCGTATGGGGGCTACCAGAACAGATGGTGGGAGGATGGTGTCTGGGTGTGAGGGTGACTCGATGACCTCATAAATTCTGGAGAGTGCATCAGCTTTCCCATTTTTGGACCCGGGACGATAGGTGACAGTGAACTTGAAACGTGAGAAAAATAATGCCCACCTGGCTTGGAGTGAGTTAAGGCGTTTTGCTTCACGAAGATACGCAAGGTTACGGTGATCGGTGAGAATAAGAAACGGGTGAGTTGCCCCCTCCAACCAATGTCTCCACTCTTCCAGAGCAGCCTTCATGGCTAGAAGTTCCTTGTTGCCCACGTCATAATTCAACTCCGCCAGTGTCAATTTATGGGAGAAGAAGGCACACGGGTGTAGTTTGCCAGACTCTGGCTGGCGTTGAGAGAGCACTGCCCCTACACCGCTGTTCGAGGTGTCCACCTCCACTGTAAAAGGTAAATCCGGTCGTGGGTGCCGGAGTATGGGGGCAGAGGAGAAGCTTTGCTTGAGCTTATTGAAGGCTGTTCTGGCTTGATCAGTCCACCTTAGTTTCTGTGGTTTTCCCTTTAATAACGAGGTTAAAGGACTGGCTATGGCGCTATAGTTCCGAATGAAACGGCGATAAAAGTTTGCAAACCCCAGGAATCGCTGTAGGCCTTTAACACTGGTGGGCTCCGGCCAGGACGTGATCGCTGATACCTTGGACTGGTCCATCTCCACTCCCTTTTGAGAAATCACGTAACCCAGAAACGTAATGGAGGAGCAGTGGAACTCACACTTTTCCAACTTCACGAAGAGGTTGTGGGCTGCAAGGCAGTGGAGGACGGCTCGAACGTGGGAAATATGTTGCTCAAAGTCGGATGAATAAATCAGAATGTCGTCAATGTAAGCTATTACGTGACTGTGGAGCATGTCTCTGAATATTTCATTTATCATGGACTGAAACACTGCGGGGGCATTGGTGAGTCCATACGGCATGACTAAATACTCATAGTGTCCATTCGTGGTGTGAAAAGCAGTCTTCCATTCATCTCCCTCCCTTATCCTGATCAGATTGTAGGCACTGCGCAGATCGAGCTTAGTGGACACTTTAGCTCCTTGTAGCTGTTCGAGGGCGGCTTGAACCAAAGGGAGAGGATAGGGGTATGGCACAGTGATAGCGTTCAAACCGCAATAGTCAATGCATGGCCGGAGCCCTCCATCCTTCTTTTCCACAAAGAAGAAACCCGCCGCAGCCGGAGATGTAGAGGGCCGGATATATCCTGTAGCGAGGGCCTCTTTGATGTAGTCTTCCATTGCCTTTTTTTTCGGGATGGAGAGAGGGTAAACTCAATTCTTGGGTGGTACGGTGTTGGGGAGGAGTTCTATGGTGCAATCCCACGGTCTGTGCGGTGGGAGCCTGGTCGCCTTTTCCTTACTGAAAACCTCCCGTAGGTCGTAGTATTCAGGAGGGAGTGAAATTAGACTGGACGAACCTGGGCTTTCTATGGACGTAGCGAGGCATGGATGAGGAGTATGATTCTGAAAACAGTTCTTTATGCAGAAAGGAGCCCACCTTCGGATGTCACCGTCCTTCCAGGATATGTCTGGGTCGTGAAGTTGCAGCCATGGAAGGCCCAGCACTATGGGGTTGGACGGGGAAGAGATGACAAAGAACGATAATCGTTCATGATGGAATAATCCGAGTTGGAGGTCAATGGGCTGTGTTTGGTGAGAAATGAGACCCCCTCCGATGGGCTGATTGTTGATGGCGGTCACTCTGAGCGGAGGTATGCATGGGACCGTGGGGATGTGGAGATCGTGCACCAGAGTCTCGTCCATGAGGTTGACCGCCGAGCCCGAATCAATTAATGCTGTGACAAAAAACTGAGAATGAGCAAGGAACAGGCACGCTGGAAGAGAAACTTTGGATAAACGCTCTATGGTCTCTACCTGTGACGTAGATGGTTTTTCGGGACATCGGAGCACTCTGTGACCTGGTTTCCCGCAGTAGAAGCAAAGGTTGAGCCTGGTGCACCATTCACGCTCTTCCGCTGTAACCCGAGCCCTTCCCAGTTGCATAGGTTCAGAAAAATCCTCTGCGTAGTGTTGGACCTCCATCATACGACGTGGCATGGAACGTGAGGTGGTGGCTGGAGGTCGATGTTGGCGGCGCAGGTTATCCAGATGGATGGCTGTGGAAATGTATTGTGACAGCGTAACGTTGGTGTCGCGGCATGCCATTTCAGCTTGTTCCAATTAGCAAATAGCAATTCCAGCAGCTGTACGGAAACATCCTTGCCTCCAGCTAGGTATTCGAATACCTCCTTGATCAAGTTAGCGAAGTAATCCGCGGACGATTTGACTTGAGGGTCGGAGTCCCAAACCGCTGCTGCCCAATCTAGCGCTCTGCCGGTTAGCAGGGATAATATGAACGCGCACCTGGTTCTCTCGTTGCCGTATGCCTCAGGTTGGTGAGCGAAGTAATTATCGCATTGACGAAGGAAACCCCGGCAGCGATCGGCGGATCCGTCGGACTTCTCCGGCAGAGCAAAACGAGGAAGTTCGCTGCGTACGTTGTGCGCTGGTGCCGCGGCTGCCGCTTGATCCAGTGGCTGTTGCTGGAGCTGTTGGTTTGCGGCTTACAGTGCGTCTACCTCCGCCTGATACGCTTGGATGAGGACTCGCTGTCGCCATAATGTCGCTTGCATATCTGCTGGACTCATTTCTGGCGAAGTATTCTGTAACGTCTCGTCAGACGTAGGAGTGTTAGAATCCATATGCAGATTATATAAAGGACAGAAGGCAAAATCTTAGTCGAGGTCACGAATAATAGGGGTCAAAACCAGAAAGCAATACTGAGATCAAAACCAAAACAAATCCGAAAATCGTAGTCAAAATGCTAAACAGGCAGGGTCATGCACAAGGAAAACTAGACAATGGTTTTATCAAGGCTTGGCAAGTAACACAAGAGGAAACAATGCTTCGCAACGAGGCTGAGATAGCGCGCTGCTTAAATACGCCTCTGGACCGGAAGTGGGCAGAACGGTTAATATTCGGGCAATGGCTCCCTCTGGTGTTCAGGCCCAGACTGCCTTGTGACACACAGTAACACAGTTACACATTTACACTAACACAGTTACACATTAACACAGTTACACATTAACACATTAACACAGTTACACAGTAACACAGTTACACAGTAACAGTTACACAGTAACACATTAACACAGTTACACATTAACACAGTTACACAGTAACACAGTAACACATTAACAGTAACACATTTACACAGTTACACATTTACACAGTAACACAGCAACACATTTACACATTTACACAGTAACACATTAACACATTAACACAGTTACACAGTAACACATTAAAACAACACAGTAACACAGTTACACATTTACACTAACACAGTTACACATTAACACAGTTACACATTAACACATTAACACAGTTACACAGTAACACAGTTACACATTAACACATTAACACAGTTACACAGTAACACAGTTACACAGTAACACAGTTACACAGTAACACATTAACACAGTTACACAGTAACACAGTAACACATGAACAGTAACACATTTACACAGTTACACATTTACACAGTAACACAGCAACACATTTACACAGTTACACAGTAACACATTAACACAGTTACACAGTAACACATTAAAACAACACAGTAACACAGTTACACATTAACACAGTTACACATTTACACATTAACACAGTTACACAGTAACACATTTACACATTTACACATTAACACAGTAACACATTAACACAGTTACACATTTACACAGTTACACATTAACAGTTACACATTAACACAGTTACACATTTACACAGTAACACATTTACACATTAACACAGTAACACATTTACACAGTTACACATTTACACAGTTACACATTAACACAGTTACACATTTACACAGTTACACATTGACACAGTAACACAGTTACACATTAACACAGTAACACATTTACACAGTTACACATTAACACAGTAACACAGTAACACATTTACACAGTAACACAGTTACACAGTTACACATTAACACAGTAACACAGTTACACAGTTACACATTAACACATTAACACAGTTACACATTAACACAGTTACACAGTTACACAGTAACACATTTACACAGTTACACATTAACACAGTAACACAGTAACACATTTACACAGTAACACAGTTACACAGTTACACATTAACACAGTAACACAGTAACACATTTACACATTAACACAGTAACACAGTTACACATTTACAGTTACACAGTTACACATTAACACAGTAACACATTAACACAGTAACACATTTACACATTTACACATTTACACAGTAACACAGTTTCACATTTACACAGTAACACATTTACAAAGTTACACATTAACACATTTACACAGTAACACAGTAACACAGTTACACAGTAACACATTTACACAGTAACACAGTTACACAGTTACACAGTTACACATTAACACAGTAACACAGTAACACAGTAACACATTTACACATTAACACAGTAACACAGTAACACATTTACACATTAACACAGTAACACAGTTACACATTTACACAGTTACACAGTTACACATTAACACAGTAACACATTTACACAGTTACACATTAACACAGTTACACATTAACACAGTTACACATTAACACATTTACACAGTAACACAGTTACACATTGACACAGTAACACAGTTACACATTAACACAGTAACACATTTACACAGTTACACATTAACACAGTAACACAGTAACACATTTACACAGTAACACAGTTACACAGTTACACATTAACACAGTAACACAGTTACACAGTTACACATTAACACATTAACACAGTTACACATTAACACAGTTACACAGTTACACAGTAACACATTTACACAGTTACACATTAACACAGTAACACAGTAACACATTTACACAGTAACACAGTTACACAGTTACACATTAACACAGTAACACAGTTACACATTTACACATTAACACAGTAACACATTTACACAGTTACACATTAACACAGTAACACAGTTACACATTTACACAGTAACACATTTACAAAGTTACACATTAACACAGTAACACAGTTACACATTTACACATTTACACAGTTACACATTAACACAGTAACACATTTACACAGTTACACATTAACACAGTAACACAGTTACACATTTACACATTTACACAGTTACACATTAACACAGTAACACATTTACACAGTTACACATTAACACAGTAACACAGTTACACATTTACACAGTAACACATTTACAAAGTTACACATTAACACATGTACACAGTAACACATTTACAAAGTTACACATTAACACAGTAACACAGTTACACATTTACACATTTACACAGTTACACATTAACACAGTAACACATTTACACAGTTACACATTAACACAGTAACACAGTTACACATTTACACAGTAACACATTTACAAAGTTACACATTAACACATTTACACAGTAACACATTTACACAGTTACACATTTACACAGTAACACAGTTACACATTTACACAGTAACACATTTACACAGTTACACATTAACACAGTAACACAGTTACACATTTACACAGTAACACATTTACAAAGTTACACATTAACACATTTACACAGTAACACATTTACACAGTTACACATTTACACAGTAACACAGTTACACATTTACACAGTAACACAGTTACACAGTTACACATTAACACAGTTACACAGTTACACAGTTACACATTTACACAGTAACACATTTACACAGTTACACATTAACACAGTTACACAGTTACACATTTACACAGTAACACATTTACACAGTTACACAGTTACACATTAACACATTAACACATTTACACAGTTACACGGTTACACAGTAACACAGTTACACATTTACTCAGTTACACAGTTACACAGTAACACATTTACACAGTAACACAGTTACACATTTACTCAGTTACACAGTTACACAGTAACACATTTACACAGTAACACAGTTACACATTTACTCAGTTACACATTTACACAGTAACACAGTAACACATGGTAACATTATCATAATGACACAAGCATCAGAATGTTTTATTGATCAACATATTCTGACCAATCAGAATCCAGAACTCAGCAGTGCCATGGTGTAAGGTCAGTTTACTACAGTTCCTCACTGTGCTACTTCTCTCTCTCTCTCTCTCTCTGCCCCCCCTTCTCTCTCTCTCTCTCTCTCTCTCTATTTCTGCCCCCTGTCTCTCTCTATCTCTCTTTCTGCCCCTCGTCTCTCTCTCTCCTTCTGTCTCTTTATCTCACTTGCACTCTCTCTCTTTCTTTCTCTCTCTCTCTCTCAGTTTCAGCCAGTGGAGAGGAAGTGTGTTGTGTCTGTGACGGTCCTCCTCTTAAAGAGCCTCTAATAAACTGTCTGAAATGCCGCCACTGTAAGTAAACATCAGTGTTCATGAAAGAGTATTTATTGATATAATGTTCAGAAACAGATTTAAGAAAAAACTCATCAGTGGATCCAGATTTTTATTAAGAATCCCTCAGCATTAGTGCAGGTACAGAATAATACAGGTGAGTTTGATGATAAAGCTGTGATAAAACACTTATCCTAACTGAAAGCACATGTAATTCAGGGTGCCCCTATGTCTGAGAGGACATGACAAAAGGCCCAAAAGGGTATCCTTATGTCTAGGAAAGCATGCTAAAATGCCCTCTAGGGTAACCTTACATTGGAAATACATGATCAAGTGCCCTAATTACTAATTGCCCTAGATGAAGTGCCCTGTAGGGTTCATATAGATCCAGCAGATCAAGATGTTGCTGTAGATGATGAATATATCTGTAACTCACAGATGTTGCTGCAAATTACAGATATGTTTAGATGATCATTAATTCCCTGACTTTATCTGACAAATCCTCAAATCAAATTTTTAATGATTAGAGAAAGATAGTTTTCAGAAAGAGCTTTGAGTTTTAATTACTTCCACATTACTACACACTACAGCTTAGAAAATGCCAAAAATACTATTTTTTTTAGAAAATAAAGGTTTTATAAGCATTCCTGAAAAGTTCCTTAAGCGTTCCTCAAATGTTCCCCAATCGTTCCTCACATGTTTAAGCATTCCTCAAATGTTCCTTAAGCGTTCCTCAAATGTTCCTTAAGTGTTCCTCAAATTTTCCTTAAGCGTTCATCACATGTTCCTTAAGTGTTCCTCAAATGTTCCCCAATCATTCCTCACATGTTTAAGCATTCCTCAAATGTTCCTTAAGCGTTCCTCAAATGTTCCTTAAGCGTTCCTAGATAGAACTGTTGGGATTCTTCAAGATCTGAAGTTTTTTTTTACACCTTAAAATTGTTCTTAAAGTGTGCTTGTTGTTACTGAGATAAAAAACTATGTGAACATTAATGAAGGAATCTTACTTGTGATGATAAAGAAATGTCCACGATTTTGGTGTAAATTAAGGAAAGAAATCGTCCTGATTTTTGGAGTATGGGGATTGTATCTGAGCCACTGGGTCTACTGTAGTAGGAAAAAAATGCAAAATTCAGCATTATTGGGTTTATTTTGCTCTCTCTGAAACATAACAACTTAGAAAAGCTCCGCCCACTTCACAGTCACTCCATGTCATATCCTTGATATGGACGTCAAGCTAAATTTCTCGTTTTTTTTAAATCCTAAGAGATAAATAAAATCCCACTCATGTTTAGTCATTTCTCAGAAAATCTTTACAGTTTCTAGATGAACCGTATTGATAAAATGTTACGTGTTTATACCTGTCTCTGTTTAGAAACTTATAAGAAGATAATTTCTCCAAATTCTCGTATCTGCTGGATTATGGTGTGATTTTATCATCAAAATTACATTAAAAAGACTTTCTCTTGAGCCTCCTCATGTTAAAATCATTAAAGAAGAGATTTTGCATTTTTATGCATATGTAATTAGATAAAGCCTTCTTTGCATAAATACATACAAATTTTAAAATGAAAATAAATAAATAAATAAATCAATAAATCCACTACAGAAAGGCTAGGCTACAAAACGAATATCTGCAGTCTCATTGGGGAAAAAAATGAATTTAAATCTGTTGTATTTTTGCTTTTAGTGTCGTGTTTTAAGCGTCCTTGTGTTCAGTGTTTTGTCCTGTGGGTGCACAAACTTTTGCACCCCAGGGTAAATGAATCACAGCGTAAGGTTTTTTGTTGCTGTTTCAGGTTATCACGCTCAGTGCCACACGCCGGCCGTGGACCCCGAGGTGGACATCGACTCGTGGGTGTGTCGCCAGTGCGTCTTTGCCGTCACCACCAAGGTGGAGTTTTGCTGGATTTCTCTGTAGCTCGCAGAACGCTGGAGAGAAAAATTCCTGTCACGTTTCAGCTTTAATGCAAATCTCTTCTTTTGTGGATGTCTATGAATTACTTATGCGTCTCTGCATGTTCTTAGGCAGCGTGTGATGGCTGTGAGCTCTTTAATCTGTCCATCATTACTGCGCTTCACACTCACACACATTTCACACTTATCGCTGGAGGTCATGTGATCCGTTCTGAAAATATATTACGACTGTCTGATTCCCGATCCAGTCTGATTTCTGCCAGCTCTGCTCATATGCACTATATTGCCAAAAGTATTGGGACACCCCTCCAAATCATTGAGTTGTTTTTCAGGGGTTGGGCTCGGCCCCTTAGTTCCAGTGAAAGGAACTCTTAATGCTTCAGCTTCAAGACATTTTAGACAATTTCATGCTCTTTGTGGGAACAGTTTGGGGATGACCCCTTCCTGTTCCAACATGACTGCACACCAGTGACCAAAGCAAGGTCCATAAAGACATGGATGAGTGAGTTTGGTGTCGAGGAACTTGACTGGCCTGCACAGAGTCCTGACCTCAACCCCATAGAACACCTTTGGGATGAATTAGAGTGGAGAATGTGAGCCAGACCTTCTCGTCCAACATCAGTGCCTGACCTCACAAATGTGCTTCTAGAGGAATGGTCAAAAATTCCTCAAAACACACTCCTAAACCTTGTGAAAAGCCTTCCCAGAAGCTGCAAATGGCGGGACAACTCCATATTACATTCATGTGCATGTAAAGGCAGACGTCCCAGTTTTGGTCTGGCTCACAGTCTCCGCTCTAATTCATCCCAAAGGTGTTGAGGTCTATGTCTATGGGGTTGAGGTCAGGACTCTGTGCAGGCCAGTCAAGTTCCTCGACACCAAACTCACTCATCCATGTCTTTATGGACCTTGCTTTGGTCACTGGTGTGCAGTCATGTTGGAACAGGAAGGGGTCATCCCCAAACTGTTCCCACAAAGCATGAAATTGTCCAAAATGTCTTGGTATGAAGCTGAAGCATTAAGAGTTCCTTTCACTGGAACTAAGGGGCCGAGCCCAACCCCTCAAAAACAACACCTGAACTATGGAGGCGTGTCCCAAAACTTTTGGTAATAAAGTGTATCTCCAGCAGGATATGCTGCTGATTTGTTGTCTGATCTGATCGGCTGTGTTTCGTCACAGAGAGGCGGAGCCTTAAAGCGTGGCCGTTTTGCTCGCCTGATGCAGTTGATGAAGCTGAGGCTGCCGTATCAGCTTTCCACTCTGGACTGGGACGCTCAGCACCTGACCAATCAGCAGCAGTGTTACTGCTACTGCGCCGGACCGGGAGAGTGAGTCGTGTTAGAAAACAAATCTTTACTTTAAATCATGAGACAAAGAATGGATTAGTTTAGCTGTATGAGTCATGTGACAGGAAGATCTTATTGCATCATAAAACAAAAGAGCCAATCAGGTCCAATATGCAAATTACAGTAAAGAATGACAATATGAATAAAGTTTAGTAAATACAAAAAGGTCTTGGCTCAATATCATAGCCTAATGTTAGCTAGCTTGCTTGTAACCATGACAATCAGGTTTTTTTGGACACATGGCTGCTAGCAGCACAATATAAAATGTACTGTTTCATTGCTAGCATGGTTGCTGGCATACATTATATATAAAACATCCTTCCTTGCTGCTAGCCTTGTATACACAGTATATAATATGTACAGCTAGCATAGCATAAACAATATATTCAGTTTTACTAGCAGGCTGCTAGCGTAGCATAGACAAAAACTTTCGCTGCTAGCCAACACAATATAACACAACACCACCATGTAATAGCCTGATATTTTGCTAGTTTTCTAGAATACCAGTTTATTAGCTTTAAATTGAGCAAGCTTGCTAGTGACCTCAGCTTTTAAATTATACATTAGCTTGGTGTTAGCTAATGTGTTAGAGAATCTGGGAGACTGCTACTTGTAAGAGGAAAGCTAACTATTTAGCTGGTGATGTAGCTGGCTAGTGTTGCAAACAAATGGTTTCTTTACTCAGGCACTTCCTTGTTTTTTTTTTTTGTTGTTTTGTAAATCTTTATAGAGCACTGAAATACATTTTAATCTTTAATCTTAATCTTTACTTCGTTTGCAAAATTTATTTCAATGATGTCAGCTAACAATGAATTACTTATATTTATACTTTATATTAAAGTATTTTCAATCCTTCTTGTTGTGTCCTGAGGTGGAACCTGAAGATGCTGCAGTGTGGCACATGCGGTCAGTGGTTTCATGAAGCCTGCACTCAGTGCCTGACCAAACCTCTGCTATATGGAGACAGGTTAGCGCCGTTTTAGCGTCTAAACACTGGCTAAACACTTTTAGCTCACCCGTCTATTTACTTCTTACCTGCTGCTCTTCTGCTCTTCGTTTTTTTCCTCTTCAAGGTTTTATCACTTCCAGTGTTCAGTGTGTGCGAATGGACCTGAGACCATCCAGAGACTCCCCATGACCTGGTAAGATCTTCTGCCTCTTTCCTGATATCAGCAAGCTAATTATCAGTCATGTTTTTTGGCGTTTATTTTTGTAAGTGTTCATGATTTTGTTTCCATCGATCCAGGGTAGATTTGGCCCATTTGGTGCTGTATCATCTGTCCCTGTGCTGCAAGAGGAAATACTTCGATTTCGATCATGAAATCATGGCCTTCACTAACGAGAACTGGGATTCTCTGCTGCTAGGCACGGTAATGTCAACACTTCTAGAGATTAGCATGTCTGATTAGCTTACACGGATAGATACACTACATACCATGGACTGTTTAACATCCATCTCATGCTTTTACTCCATATGTAATTTACGCTTTAAATTCCCAAGCTCGTTCCCAGCACCTTCCATGGAGTCTGCTTCTGATTGGCTGAAAAGTCAGATGCCAGAATAACGTTTCCCGAACGTTCTCCTGCTCCTCTTCTTTGTTGACTGTACGCTTATCCTCCTGTTGATGCTTTGCTCTGAAATATTTTCAACTGACCGCTTTAAAAGGTGTCAGCGCTTCTATCCTGGGAATGTACTGGCTTCTGTTCACACACAAGACTCCTGGGAAATTTTCCCTCTCAGTCGCTGTGTCAGTTGTCTTGAGACATTTTGATTCTGGATTATTAGATTTATTTTAATTTAAATTTATTTATTAAAAAATTTCAACTAATCAGACTTTCAGACTTTTGATGAACAAGATATTGAAGTAATTTTTTTTAAATTTGTAGTTTAGAGTTTTGCAAAGCTAAAAGTGTGTAAAGATTATATAATGAGAATCACAAGAACACGACTTAAATATTCTGGATAAACGTGTAGGAGCTACACTATATTACCAAAAAGTATTGGGACACCCCTCCGAATCATTGAGTTCAGGTGTTGTTTTTCAGGGGTTGGGCTCGGCCCCTTAGTTCCAGTGAAAGGAACTCGTAATGCTTCAGCTTCATACCAAGACATTTTGAACAATTTCATGCTTTGTGGGAAAAGTTTGGGGATGACCCCTTCCTGTTCCAACATGACTGCACACCAGTGACCAAAGCAAGGTCCATAAAGACATGGATGAGTGAGTTTGGTGTGGAGGAACTTGACTGACCTGCACAGAGTCCTGACCTCAACCCCATAGAACACCTTTGGGATGAATTAGAGCGGAGACTGTGAGCCAGACCAAAACCGGGACATCTGCCTTTACATGCACATGAATGTAATATGCAGTTGTCCCACCATTTGCAGCTTCAGCTCTTCTGGGAAGGCTTTCCACAAGGTTTAGGAGTGTGTTTTGAGGAATTTTTTGACCATTCCTCTAGAAGCGCATTTGTGAGGTCAGGCACTGATGTTGGACGAGAAGGTCTGGCTCACAGTCTCCGCTCTAATTCATCCCATGCACTGGTGTGCAGTCGTGTTGGAACAGGAAGGGGTCATCAGCTCAGGACATTGTCCTCTGACCCTCTCTCGTTAACTGGGTTTTTGCACCATTCTGTGTAAACTCTGTGCTAACAGCAGCCATGTCTTACTCATAGTTACTCAGGTGATTATTTTCCTCATGAACATTTACAGAAGCTCTTGACTTCATGACTTTATGTCTCAACTGTGTCTCACGTACCAGAAAGTGCTGAAAGTCCAGTGAGGTAGATTTACTGTATATCGAACGTCATGGATTTTTTTCGTTTGTGTGTGTGTTCTCAGTTGTCGGACACACCTAAGCAAGATCGCTGCCACAACCTGCTCAATGCGCTAAACTCCCACAAGGACAGGTGAGCTCTTCACCCTGAGTCCCTCGTTATTGCTGCTAGTTTCATGCACACTAGCAAACCAGGATTCTGGGATTTTAATGTGATTAACACTCTGAACATCTGGCACATCTGTTTTAATTCTCATTAACTCTACAGGTTCGTCTCGGGGAAAGAGATCAAGAAGAAGAAATGCCTCTTTGGTCTTCAAGTGCGAGCTCCGCCTCCTCTGTCCTCCGATTCCTCACCCCTCATCACCGAGCAGCCCATCAACATCACACACCGCAAAAGGTCAGCTCAAAGGTCATGCTGGATTTCTGTCTCTCTCTCTCTCTCTCTCTCATACACACACACACAGATCTGATTAAGATTAAGATTGGAACACACTTTATTTTCACACTGCACTCCCGGGTTCTTGCCGCTTTAACCCCTGGCTCCTTAACCCCTATTTTTTAACCCCTGGTTCTTTAAACCCTGGCTCTTTAACCCCTGATTCTTTAACCCCTAGTTTTTAACCCCTGGTTCTTTAACCCCTGGCTCTTTAACCCCTGATTCTTTAACCCCTGGTTCTTTAACCCCTGTTTTTTTAACCCCTGGTTCTTTAACCCCTGGTTTTTTAACCCTTGATTCTTTAATCCCTGGTTCTTTAACCCCTGGTTTTTTAACCCCTGATTCTTTGACCCCTGGCTCTTTAACCCCTAGTTCTTTTACCCCTGTTTTTTTAACCCCTGGCTCTTTAACCCCTGGTTCTTTAAGCCCTGGTTCTTTAACCCCTGGTTCTTTAACCCCTGGCTCTTTAACCCCTGGTTCTTTAACCCCTGGTTCTTTAACCCCTGGCTCTTTAAGCCCATGGCTTTTTAACCCCTGGTTCTTTAACCCCTGGCTCTTTAACCCCTGGTTCTTTAACCCCTGGCTCTTTAACCCCTGGCTCTTTAAGCCCATGGCTTTTTAACCCCTGGTTCTTTAACCCCTGGCTCTTTAACCCCTGGTTCTTTAACCCCTGGCTCTTTAAGCCCATGGCTCTTTAACCCCTGGTTCTTTAACCCCTGGCTCTTTAAGCCCATGGCTTTTTAAACCCTGGTTCTTTAACCCCTGGTTTTTAATCCTGGTTCTTTAATCCTGGATAGATAAAGGTTTCACACTTGTATTTGAGAATCAGTATTTACATCAGTAATCTGGTCTCTTAAAGCGTTTACTAAAACACGAAAGTTTCGAGCATGCCATAGTCACTGACGCTAAATGTGCCGCTAATAACGACACGCAACCAGAACCACGACCCATAAATCCTGAGACGAGGACGGAGCAGTAAAAAACGACGCTACTGTACGAGTAAACACAAGTCTTTTCATCTGTTCATATAATTTGCTCCTTTGTGTTTTCTTTCTTTTGTCTATTCGTCTTTGTTTTCTTTCCTTCGTGTCTCTCAGGAGGCTTCAAGCAGCCGAGGAGGATTTACACGCCGACATCTTTCCTCACTGATCTCTCACAAAAGCCGAGACGATCTGTTATTTAAAGCGCTCACGTACTGTATTTATCCAGTCACAGTTGTTGATGGCGATGCGAATATGCTAATAAGAACGCAGGACAGTGAGAAACGTCCAGGAGCCAGGATTCATTCTTAAAACCCAGGTCAAGTGTGAAACCTCAAACCACAAATCCCAGGATTCCCTTTACACAGAGTTTACACTCACCCAGGAAACCAGTTCACGTGTGAAAAGCCTTTCTCGATATTTAAAAAAAATCAACGTTAATTAAAAATTCTAAATGATCAGAGGTATAAAATATTAAGTCTTAATTACGGCAGCGTGACACATTTTACAAATTTTTTATATCACTTCAGAAAATTCAGCGCAGTTTCAGTTGAAGGAACTGAGTTTACGCACAAAAGAAATCAAAGAACTTTATACAGTAAAAAGAAGACAGTGTCTGTTTCTATGCATCATTTTGTTTACTTTATCACTAAAAAAAATGCTGAGTTAATGATGTTATGATAGTAATAATGAACAGAAAATCAGTGAAATCTCTGTTTCTTAAAGTGAAATCTTTTTGCATTATATTTTGTATTATATTTAGGATATACCCACATTTATTTATTTATTTATTTTTATTTTATTTATTCATGTATTAATTAAATATAATTTTATTTTTTGTTTATTTGTTTTGTTTGCTTATTTATTTATTTTCATTTATTTTTTACTTTTATTTATTTTATTCATTTATTTGTATTTATTAATTTAATATATATATATATATATATATATATATATATATATATATATTATATATATATATATATATATATACATATATATATATATATATATATATATACATATATATATATATATATATATATATCTTTTTATTTAATTTACTTTTATATGTGTATTCATTCTTTTTTTTTTTTAATTTATTAAAATAAAATAAAGGGTCTATTTTCCTGTTTTTTTTCCCAGTCAAAAACCAAAGGGGTGTGTAAACTTTTGCACAAATCTAGTTCATTCCTTCACTTTTTGCAACTCCTTCATAAACACAAAGCTGCTCGAGCGTACTGAGAGAGATTTTGTGGTGTGTGTGGTTTGGTCCTCAGCCCGCTGTCGCTGCCATGCCAGAGACGACCGGTGGGCTCTGAGTCTCGCAAATCGAAGCGGCGCATCAGCGAGACACTTCAGCAGGTCAGCACTTCTGTCCGTAACCTCGGTGTTGATGAACGTTCTCCAACAGCAGCTCTGACACCAGTGCAGCCGCACATCACAGATTACCATGAACACGCTCGTCCGATACCTTGTCGTTTCTGTAGTAAGGGGGGCGAATGTGTTTCTGTAACGTGTGGAAGGAGTCTCCAGTGTCAGAGCTGTGTAATGGTCAGAGGTAAAGCTGGAACATGAGGTTTTCTGGCATCTTCAGGACGGAGGAGAGAAAGTTTGTTGGGGGAGGAGTATTTATAGCTGCTATAACGGAAGTAAGAACAGAAATCTTTAATGTAACTATAACCGGATAAAAAGTATAACGTATCTCTCTTTAATAAATGAAAAAAATTGCTACGAGAGGGATAATATTCCCCAGGATCTGGGATTTGGTCCAGACTCTCGTTAAGGTTGATTAAAGTTCGTACAGGTGGCGGCACCGCAGAGCAGCTGCTGGACTCTGGGTTTAAGAAGAAGCTTCATCGGGCCCGTCGTGTTAAATCAGACGGGAAGACCTCCGGGCGAGCCGAGCCGAGCCACAGTATCGGATCTGTTCATCAGCAGACTCAGGAACCTCAGAGGAAATGGCACATACGTTTAAACACCTGACGCTGAGCTCGATCACGCTGACACGCTAGCTCAGCTAAAAGATCTCTCCGGCTAATCTAATCTGCAAAATGAACTGTGTTTAGTTTAAAATCATACACCAGGCTAAAAGTGATGCTGGTTATCAAGTTAGCATTCTGACTCATGCATGGAGGGCGCAGAACACCACGCGCCGCACTAATCACCCTCACCTGCGTCCTCTTACGCCTTGTTAACACCACTACTCTACGTCTCTCTCCATGTCAAGCTTTTGCTCAAGTTGTCGTTTGTCGTAGTGCCTCGTTATCACTTACACTCTCTATCTCTCGTGCTTCTCTATCCGCTACGCATGCTGATGGATCTCGTTTCAATAAATCTCCTGCGCTTGCATCTGTCTGCTTTAGAAAATTCAGAGTCAGAGAGTTTTGAAAATGTTTAGAAGAATCACTTGAATCTATTACAACAGTATAAAAAATGTTAAACTAGCTATGGAGTAGCACAGGTAACTTTTCAACCTGTACTTTACTTAGTAGTGTAGAATTAGCAAACATAATTATCCTTTTTTTCAAGTACAAATTAGCGTGAATTTTGAAAATTCATGTTAGATTTTAGAGTCTTTATTTAACTCTTAATTTAAGGCTAATGTAGCTATCTCAGCAGCATGAACTGTGAAGTTGAAGGATGTTAGCTTTGCTGTGATCTAGCTTGAAATGTATAGTGTTAGCATACATTTTACAGCTAAACATTAAAGATATTTGCAGGACACTTTTATACACTGAACTCGATTGAAAGGAAACATATTAACGTGTACTAACCTGTACTAACTAGCCTGCTAGCATTCTCACTGCTTTCTCTCCTCTGTAGCCGTGTCCACCTGCTAATCAGATCAGTCTGGTGCCATGTTGTCACGGCTGCGTGAACGGTGCGAGCGTCTACAACTCCCGGAAATCTGAGGAGGAACTAGCGCTGGGGTTAGTACTGATGATCGGTCACTTCATTGAGATTTTTGAAGCGTTTTATTTATTAATTAATTACTTTATAAATTTATCAACAGGTCACCTCCTAAGAGAATGTTCCCTCTCTATCACACGACGTATAACGGATCTCAGGGTCTTCCTCGAACTCTGCATCACTACAGGTCTGTGATCTGCCTAGTCTAGCCGTGGCTCTGCCCCCCTGGTCTGTCGTTTTTCTGTATAACGTAAGCATTGTGTCAAAGGTCACGTCAAGCCCTCAGTCCAATCACAAGTCCTTTAATCACAAGGTGAAAGCGCTTGACCTACACCAGAATGAGGTAATTAGAGGGAAGGGAAGGGAAGGGAAGGGAAGGGAAGGGAAGGGAAGGGAAAAGAAAAGAATGGAATGGAATGGAAGAGGAGAAGAGAAGAGAAGAGAAGAGAAGAGAAGAGAAGAGAAGAGAAGAGAAGAGAAGAGAAGAGAAGAGAAGGGAAAAGAAAAGAATGGAATGGGAGAAGAGAAGAGAAGAGAAGAGAAGAGAAGAGAAGAGAAGAGAAGAGAAGAGAAGAGAAGAGAAGAGAAGATCATGGAAGAGAAGAGAAGAGTAGAACAGAAAAGAAAAGAGAAGAAAAAAGTAGACAAGAGAAAACATAAGGGAAGAGCATAAGGAATGAAAGAAAAGAAGAGAAGGAAGGAAAGAGTAGAGAAGGAAGAGAAGAGACGAGTGAAATTTATTTAAACAGTAAAGAGGAATAAATCTGGAATGTTGATCATCATCAGGAAAGACATGTGTGTGTGTAACGGTCAGGGGCGCACATACTTTTGTGTATATTTATATTTATTTATATTTATATATATATACAGTATAATGTATATTGAGCGTTAGCAGTGGTTTTGATCGAGTCTCGTACTGAATCATTTAAAGACATTTCTCTATACTGAGTG
This sequence comes from Hemibagrus wyckioides, assembly GCF_019097595.1. NCBI lineage: Eukaryota > Metazoa > Chordata > Actinopteri > Siluriformes > Bagridae > Hemibagrus > Hemibagrus wyckioides. Next base: position 18,814,822 of record NC_080732.1, on the reverse strand, counting down.
ATCTGTTTCAACCCCCCACCCCCACCCCCCGCAGTGCCGAGGACCCTTGTCGACTTCCTGCTCCGTGTCTCCCGTTCTCCATGACGTCCAGTCACCCTCCAGGGCAGCGGTTCGAGCAATGTCCGTCTCTGTTCCTGCACGACGTGGCCCCCTACCCCAACGGAGTGAACCTGGAAGGGCACGCGGCGGCTCGAGGCTGGGGCGGAGGCGAGGCGGTGAGGATCCTGGCCAGACGCGTGACGCCGGATGGAAAGGTCCAGTACCTGGTGGAGTGGGGAAACGTCCGAGTTTATTAGAAAGAGAGAAAAGAAAGGAAACTGTCCACGTTAGGGCGGAAAAAACGACACGAATCCACGAGGCTCGGCTGCCGCTCGGCTCCGTGGGATTAAACTGTTAGAAATCATCCCTCTGTCCTCTCCACGGCGTCTCCTGTACTTCGAATACTGTTAGAAAACACCTTTAGAATGCCTTGAACTTTACGATCCGATATCTTTACGATTTGTATCCCATATAAATAGAACTGATATATTCATCTTCATTCCATGTTTGGATTTTTTTCATTTTTAAAACGAGAGAATTCTCAAACATCAGAATCTCTAACAAGATGGAAGAAAGGAAGAAGGAAGGAAGAAGAAAGTCATCCTGGATTCAGTTCTCATCTCAAGCCTCGTGATGATTTACCTCTTTATTATGCAAGTTTTTATTTGATATGATGGATGATGAGAAGAGTTCATTTAGAGATCCTCTGAAATGTCCTGTAGCACTTCTCTTTTACTCTCATTTTTTATTTCAATCTATTATTTTAGTGTGAAATAGATAGAAGTTTATACGAGTGTATTATATTTGCACAGCAACGTCTGATGGTTAAAAACCCGGTAATATCTCGGATCAATTAAACAACACTTAAAGCATTTATTACTCGGGTTTTTTAAATATTATCCTCATAAATAACTGTGTGCTGAATAAAACAGATGTCTATTTAATTTAAACATTTTATATGCATTTTATTTAAGCATTTAATTATTTACTCTACTGTATTATTTAATTATATTATACATATTACATTTTTTATTTTCATTTTTAGAATGATGTTTTTATTTATTTTATTTTTATTTGTTTATTTATTTTATTTTTATGTTCATTTATGTCAGCATTTACGCAGGTGTATATAGTTAATTTTAGAAATGTTTTTTATTTTAATTTAAATGATCACACAGACTTGTCTGACCCTTTTTTTTTTTTTTTTTACATTTCATTTCTTATTTATTTATTTTTTGGTCTCAATCGATTCCTGCTGTCTGTAACTCCTGTAGAAGGAATGCAACGTCGCAGGATACTTTCTCCGGAATATTTCCTCAGAAATGTAAACAAGTAAGGCATCACGGTGACTTAGCGGTTAGCACTGTTGTCTCACAGCAAGAAGGTCCTGGGTTCGAGTCCCAGGTTCGAACAGGCACACTTTCTGTGTGGAGTTTGCATGTTCTCCCCGTGCCTGTGTGGGTTTACTCCGGGTACTCCGGTTTCCTCCCACAGTCCAAAAACATGTTCATTAGGTTGATTGGTAATTCTAAATTGCCTGTGAGTGTGTGTGGTCTATATGTGACCCTGTGATGGACTGGTGACCTGTCCAGGGTGTACCCCTGCCTTTTACCCAATGTGTGCTGGGATAGGCTCCAGCAGATCCCCATGACCCTAATTAGGAATAAAGTGGGTGTAGAAAATGGATGGATGGGTGTAAAAAAGTACCGAGATACGACACCAGAGATGACCTGTAAGGGAACTGGTCAGTTCTAGACAGAGAAACGATCTCTCTGAACGAAGGAGGGAAAGAATAGTGGATGAAACGAACGTGTGTTTATATTTTTATTTTTATTGTAATCGATTCTCTACACCACATGTGAAGTGTTTTAGACAGAAAAATCAATTCAGGGTTAACTCAAGGGACAATACTAGTGGACCTTACCTTTTTTCTTTCCTTCTGTTTCTTCATTTAGTTATTTCTTCATTTCTGTTCCCCAAAAAAAGTGTACAGTACTGTGTACAGCTTGATGTAATAATGTAATAAAAAAAAGTTGCTCATCACATCGTAGGAGGAATCGAAATGAGTAGCTGATCCTCGTCCACCTCCTCCATCCTCCTGAGATCTTTGTGAAACAAAAACAGACGTGAAGAATAAAAAAAAAAAAAGGATTGAAAAACAAACCTGACGTCTTGCTTTATTTCATGTCCTGGACTTTTAATGATGTTTCTAATATGAATCTACAGTATATACGGATATATAACAGGAAACAGGAAGTGATGCCCATATATGGAAAGTGGCTGAGAAAACGAGTGAGGTTCTGTGTTAGTGACCTGATCAATAGCTACTGTAACAGGAAATGAATAAGAAGCAGGAAGTGATGCCCATATATGGAAGGTAGAGGAGAAAAGGTTTTGTGTTAGTTACATGGAGGTTGTAAACCTGACAGAAAACCACAACTGAATTCTGCATATTACAGGAGGGTCTGAGAGATAAATGAATTCTTCTTCTTCTCTCAGCTTTTCCCTTCAGGGGTCTCCACAGCGAATCATCTCTCTCCACCTATCTTCTGCATCCTCAACACTTGCGCCCACTAGCTTCATATCCTCATTTATTCCACCCATATACCTCCTCTTTGGCCTTCCTCTTTGCCTCTTTGGCAGCTCCATGTCCAACATTCTCTACCAATATACTCACTCTCCCTCTTCCAAACCATCTTAATCTGTCCTCCCTAACTTTGTCCCCCAAACATCCAACATGAGCCGTCCCTCTGATGTACTCAATTAAACAACCTAAAATAAGGTCAAGATCAAATCAGGGTGAGTTTTTAAAAGCAATAACAACAAATTTCAACAGCCAGACTAAATAAATTAAAACATGATTAACGATTTAATGAAACTTTGACGACGGACCATACCATTTCTTAATCGTTTGCATGATGATCAGATTCTTTATGTCATGAAAATATGAGATTTTTTTTAAAGATTTATACACGACAAATCCATTCATGTTGGAATTTTCAGAGAAAAAATCTACTGATCCGAATGGACGAGCTGAGCGTCTTCCACGCTGAGGAAAGAGGGAGTGTTTTACTAGTTATTTTTCCATCTCGGTTTCTGACAATATCAAAAACCTTGGTTTTGGTTTGTCTCTTGAACCTGTTTGGTTGTTAAATCAAAATAAAATATCATTTTAACTGAATTATTTAGCCCTGTACTGCATGTCAAAGACCAGCAGATGGCGCCCATGTCCATCCACCGGAAGCCCAAACCACAGGAATATTATTTTACATCTTGGACCTCCTTGTGATGCGTTTATAAGGGATATTAAGTGTTGAGTCGTTTAGTAGACGTGGCAGTGTTTTTGTGGGGGTTTAAATAAACTTAATAATGCTATAAACTGCACAACTATCCCCTCGGCTGCACGGAGCGCCATCTTGGCTGCCGTTGCCATGGCACTGCGCCTCAGCTTCCGGGTGTGTGTGTGTGTGTGTGTGTGTGTGTGCTGGTGGTGGTAGTGGTGGGGGGCACCAGGAGTTGGCTGTGCTGTTTGAGGCATGATGTATACGTGTGTGTGTGTGTGTGTGTGTGTGAGACAGAAACGAATTAGCCAACACTATATATGAACAGAAGAACAGTATTGGATTATTAAAAATAAAATAAAATAAACCCAACATTGCTGCATTTTTGTGTAAGAATATAAACACTGACTGTGTGTGTGTGTGTGTGTGTGTGTGTACACATCTGGTGAGAAATCAACAACACTAACAACACGTTCACCAAACAAACCATTTTCCCCCTGATGAGTGTGTTATTAGTTTGTGTTTATACCCCAGCCCCTCGTGGGCTCATTCCCAGGAGATTGTATAGCAGATGATTATAGGCCTGCTAATCTACTAAAGCCCTATTTGGTTGGGATTAGTTTGTCAGCAGGACGTCTGGAATGGTTTAAACTCTCAGGTTTACACGTCTATTTCTGTTTATTCTAAAAGGAGGAGAATAAAAAGAGGCTGGTGAGGGAGTCAGAAACTGAAGTCTTTAATTAAATAAAAATACAGTTATTAGCATATTGCTGTGGCATAAGAAGGATAGAGCGCGTGAGTGACGTGCAGTTCGAGGAAATAATCACACCATGCTCGTGTTTTATTCTTCGGGTAACTTTTTTTGGCTCCTATAAGCGTCAGCATGTTTAATTTAGTGTCTTGTGATCCAGAATAGTTTCCTTCAGATTGACACTCGTGCCATAGGGTTCGTGTGCGCGCGTCAAAGAGTGTGTGTGTGTGTGTAAGAGAGAGAGAGAGAGAGAGAGAGTCTGTGTGTGTGTGTGTGTGTGTGTGTGTTGCGTGCGTTGCGTGCGCGTATGTGGGTGCGCACGCGGGGGAGCGCGCTGAAGAGAGATAGAGAATGAAGCTCGCGCTATACTAACGCGTTTATACCGCGGTGTGAGAAAGGGAAGAGAGAAGGGAGAGAAGAAGAAGAGAGGGGACATGTAGTGCATGTAGATTTAACCACCACACTGCAAAAAAAGAGATAGAAAGATAGATAGACTACAAGCTCGCGCTCATTCCTCCGCCCCCTTCTCTCTCTCTCTCTCTCTCTCTCTCTCTCTCTCTCTTTCTCTCTCTCTCTCTCTCGTTCCCCGCTTCACCACTATCGGCGCGTGCCACTATTTATTTCTGATGCTCATTTAATTTTTTTTTTTTGGTCTTTTTTCTTTTTAGATCATTTTAATCGCCGGCTTATTTTTTTCCCTCCCCTCTTCTTCTTCTCCACCTCCTCACGTTATTTTTTCTTCTCTTCTTCCTCCATGCTCTGGAATATCATTTGAAACATACGCCTGTTTCACCCCTCATATTTTTTCACCACCGGAATTATCCATCACTCTTCTGCGTCGGCGCGCGAGACACCATGAGCGGCTTGATGATGATGATGATGATGATGTTATTATTCTTATTATTTTTCATTTTTTAAAAAAATCATCTCTTCCTCTGAGTGCCGAGGGAGGATTTTCTGTTTTTTTTAGCATGCAGAGGATTTGAGGAGCGCGAGCGAGCTTCAACACTGATGGAACATGTCCTATGTTCCCTTTCAAGGTAAGTCCAATGTTTCAGCACTGCATCCCCTCTTCACCTCCTCCCTCTCTCTCTCTCTCTCTCTCTCTCTCTCCCTCCATCTGCCTCGCGCTAGTGCTGCTGAAGATTGATACACAGATACCGTGACGTTCTGTATCAGCGCATGCATCCAAGTCCAAGCTAATCCATGCTAGCGTCCTAGCACAGTGCGCATAGCAGTGTGTCAGTGCTGCACATCTGGATTAGACTCTTACCTGTCTAGGAATACCTGTTATGCTAACTCACCTCTGGATTGGTTAACAAGTCATCATCTTCGTCGGATCTCCAAGCAGACGGAAGACATCCTGATTTTCATTTTCACTTCTCTACACTTCTCTTGTCTTTTTCCTCTTCCCATCTTCTCTCTTCTTTCCTCTCTCGTCATGATCTCCTCATTCCTCATGCTCTTTTTCCCCCTGATCTTTTCTCTTCTCTTCTCTTCTCTTCTCTTCTCTTCTCTTCTCTTCTCTTCTCTTCTCTTCTCTTCTCTTCTCTTCTCACACTAGAATTCTCTTCTCACATCATCTCTTCTTTTCTCTCCTCCTCTCTTCTCTTATATCTTCTTTTCTCTTCTCACATCTTCCCTTCTCTTCTCTTCTCTTCTCACATATTCTCACATCTTCTCTTCTCTTCTCACATCTCATCTCTCCTCTTCTCACACTAGAATTATCTTCTCTTCTCACATCATCTCTTCTTTTCTCTCCTCTTCTCTTCTCTTCTCTTCTCTTCTCTTCTCTTCTCTTCTCTTCTCTTCTCTTCTCTTCTCTTCTCTTCTCTTATATCTTCTTTTGTCTTCTCACATCTTCCCTTCTCTTCTCTTCTCACATCATCTCTTCTTTTCTCTTCTCTTCTCTTATATCTTCTTTTGTCTTCTCACATCTTCCCTTCTCTTCTCTTCTCTTCTCTTCTCTTCTCTTCTCTTCTCACATCATCTCTTCTTTTCTCTCCTCTTCTCTTATATCTTCTTTTCTCTTCTCACATCTTTCCTTCACTTCTCTTCTCACACTAGAATTATCTTCTCTTCATTTCTCTTTCTCTTCTCACATCTCTTCTCTTCTCTTCTCTTCTCTTCTCACATCTTCTCTTCTCTTCACTTTTTCTTTTCTGTTGTTTCTTTTCTTATCCCTGAATATATAGTACTGTACACTCAGCTGGCTCGATGTGTGTGTGTGTGTGTATGTGTGTGTGTGTATGTGTGTGTGCGCACTCTCATATCCATTTGCTGCAGCACTTTTCCCATCAGCACTCTGAGATCCATCACTTCCTCACACAGAGGGATGTAGTGGACAGGTTAATAAAGTGAAATGGCAGAAGGGAAGAATAAAAGAAGAGATAAATAGCTAAATGACATTTCTGTTATTTGGAGAAAAGCATTTGGAGAGCTTTTTTGGGGAAGCTTTTTGAAGCCGGAGTTTTTTGTGCGCTTCAATCCTGCACTATTTTGGTCCGTTGTATAACAGCACTTCTATTTCCAGGTTCGGTGATTCATTCCGAGAAAACTATTAACCGTCACAGCGAATAAAAACGAGTGCAAAAGTGCGGTGCGTGTGTGTGTGTGTGTGTGTGTGTGCTGCAGTCGAATGCATTCAAGAAGAAAAGTCAACAAATCTGCAGTGTGTCACCTCATATCTCACCAAGCAGTTCTACAACACAGGACAGGAGATGACACACCTCATTCTTCTGGATTAATAACTTAATAACTCAATATTTACACCTTCATTAAAACTAACAGACATATAGGCTACATCTTCATTATTAAGACTGACAGACACAGAAACCACGCCTCCTTCATTAAGACTGACAGGCAATTAGGCCACACCACTTTCATTAAGACTGACAGACAATTAGGCCACACCTCCTTCATTAAGACTAACAGACACATAGGCCACACCTCCTTTGTTAAGATTGACAGGCACAGAGGCCACACCTCCTTCATTAAGATTGACAGGCACAAAGGCCACACCTCCTTCATTAAGACTGACAGACACAGAGGCCACACCTCCTTCATTAAGACTGATAGACTCAGAAGCCACACCTTCTTCATTAAGACTGATAGACACAGAAGCCACGCCTCCTTCATTAAGACTGACAGACACATAGACCTCACCTCCTTCATTAAGACTGACAGACACAGAGGCCACAACTCCTTCATTAATTTTGACAGACACATAGGCCACACCTCCTTCATTAATTCTGACAGGCACATAGGCCACACCTCCTTCATTAATTCTGACAGACACATAGGCCACACCTCCTTCATTAATTCTGACAGGCACATAGACCTCACCTCCTTCATTAAGACTGACAGGCACATAGGCCACACCTCCTTCATTAATTCTGACAGGCACATAGACCTCACCTCCTTCATTAATTCTGACAGGCACATAGGCCACACCTCCTTCATTAATTCTGACAGGCACATAGGCCTCACCTCCCTCATTAAGACTGACAGGCACATAGGCCACACCTCCTTCATTAATTCTGACAGGCACATAGGTCACACCTCCTTCATTAAGACTGACAGACACATAGGCCACATCTCCTTCATTAAGACTGACAGGCACATAGGCCACATCTCCTTCATTAAGACTGACAGGCACATAGGCCACATCTCCTTCATTAAGACTGACAGACACATAGGCCACACCTCCTTCATTAAGACTGACAGGCACATAGGCCACATCTCCTTCATTAAGACTGACAGACACATAGGCCTCACCTCCTTCATTAAGACTGACAGGCACATAGGCCTCACCTCCTTCATTAAGACTGACAGGCACATAGGCCACACCTCCTTCATTAAGACTGACAGACACATAGGCCACACCTCCTTCATTAAGACTGACAGGCACATAGGCCACATCTCCTTCATTAAGACTGACAGACACATAGGCCACACCTCCTTCATTAAGACTGACAGGCACATAGGCCACACCTCCTTCATTAATTCTGACAGGCACATAGGCCACACCTCCTTCATTAATTCTGACAGGCACATAGGTCACATCTCCTTCATTAAGACTGACAGGCACATAGGCAACACCTCCTTCATTAAGACTGACAGACACATAGGCCACATCTCCTTCATTAATTCTCACAGGCACATAGGCAATTTTTCATCATTTATTTAGATTAAATAAATCAGTAAAAAACATAAATAATATGAAAATGAAATGAAATAAAACCCCTCAGTTTTGCCTGATATTTTTATAGTAACTTAATGCCTAGTCATTTAAATATATAAACATAAATACACAAAATTTTAACAAAACAAAAACCCAAACAAAATGTTGGTGTAAATGCATTAGCCAAAAAGTTAGCAGAAGCCCATGATGATGTTTATGTCTGAATCAGGATAACAATAAAGATACCATAAATCATTCACAACTAGCAAGTCGTCTATTTCCCTTTTCCTTCGCATTACACTGAAACACAGAACATTTTAATCCATCATTTAAAACAACCCCATAAAATAAATCCTCTGTGAAACACCTAGACTGCAGAAGCCCGTCATCGGCGGTCGCTCTCGCCTCGTCTCGACCGAGTCAGCCAGAGTTCAGCTGCCCTTTATTTGTGCACATTTGCATACTCATTAGCATATTCATGAGGCAGGGCATGGGGCTTGAAGGTGTAGCTGGATGGTCCGCAGCTTATTATGCAGATTCTTCAGCACACACTCTTACAGACCTCTGAGCTCTCCTCCAGGTCCAGGCACACTTTGGGAAAGAAAAGATTTAGTTTCACATTCAGTCTGAACTTTTCTCCCTGTTCAGGAAAACACAGCATGACTTTGCTTCATAAATGTAATGAGATGATTCCTTCAGCAGATTTTTTGACACCTTAAGCATTAATCGTAAGGCTTTTCTTATATTTTAGGCCTTGAATGCCGGCATTTAATGCTAATGCTAATGTGTAGTGTGTTTACACACACAAAAAAATCAGACAGAAAATTAGTGGCTAGTTTCATCGGAATATCTCACAGAACTAAAACGCTGCATTATAGCATACAGAAAGTTCAGCTTGTGTTCAGGAGAACATCAGTGTTTACAGATAGCATTAGCATAGACCCAGACTGTCCAATTCTGTCAAAAAAAGTACGTTAGTCATTTATTTTAATGATTAAAAACAATTTATTGTTTGTTTACTGATAAAAACAAATGTCTGAAAAAATCTTTTTGATAATTTGCTCATTATTTTAAGTGTAAAATTTTAATCTGTTTATAATTTACGCAACTTCTAGTACGCTATACAGCAGCACACGGTGAATGAAGATGTTTTCCGATTGTTTTTCATTTAAAATGTAATTTAAATTAAATTTAATTTAATTTATAATTTAAAACTGAATGAAATCCGATTCTGGGTGAGTATATGCTGAAAAATCGGATTCCCTGCTAAAAATCCAGCCAAAATTCCGCTAATCTGATTAGAGATCTTAGCCTGCTAAAACGTTTAAAAGGAAATGCTAACACTCTCCTCATGCAGGTATAAACACGCTCACTTTTTAACTGAAAATCCGTCTCGGCACACTTTAGAGAAGGAGCCCGGCGGTATTCCGAGCATAAGCGCTCGTCTCATATTTAAACAGCTCGCCACTCTCGTCCGCGAGGAGCCCGATGACCCTTCCGAGAGCCAAAGCGCCGATACGCTGATATCAGCAGCAGCACTAGAGAAAAAGAAGTCCATTAAAAGAACGAGCGGCGAGGAGGAGCGGCGTAATCGTAGAAACCCGAGCTTCCTCAGACTGCCACAGAAGAACGTTTAGACTGAAGTGTAACTTAAAGCTTGCACGACTGAAAGAAACATCTGATCCAAATTTTCTTTTCAGCCAAAAAGGTCAAAAAAAGGGTCAGCCTTCACACATAACACCACCGACAAAGTGGAACTATGGAATAAAAACTAAACAGTGTGAAGCATTAGGAGAAGCTGAATCTCATACCGGAGTGGTATTTGGTACGAGTCTGATGATCCAATTAAAGTATTATATGATATTGAGATGTATAATATCATAGCGTATTGATTCATATAATATTCAGCACCACCAAGCTGCACTTTTGGGCCCCTGAGCAACACCCTTAACCCTCTCTGCTCCAGGGCGCACTGTATTATGGCTCCAACTGACCCCAACTTCCAAAGATGTGATATGAGAAGAATGAATTTCACTGTGCTATTATGTATCTGTGACAGTTCTTTTTCTCTTCTTCTTCTTCTTGTATAGTATTGTATCATATATCATATTGTATCATACTGTGTAATATTATTAAGGTTGAAACGGTACTGTACTGTACTGCAGTACACTGTATTGCCAAAGGTTTGGGACACCCCAAAGTCCTGAGTCCTGACCTCAACCCCATAGAACACCTTTGGGATGAATTAGAGCGGAGACTGAGAGCCAGACCTCCTCATCATCACATCAGTGCCTGACCTCACATCTAGAGGAACGGTCAAAAATTCCCATAAACACACTCCTACACCTTGTGGAAAGCCTTCCCAGAAGAGTTGAAGCTGTTATAGCTGTAAAGGGCGGGACAACTCCATATTACATTCATGTGCATGTAAAGGCAGACGTCCCAAAACTTTTCGCAATATAGTGTATTTCATTATGTGGTACATGGATTCGTATTTATGGTATGTTCCGAGTATGAATCAGCTAAGGCCGAAACAGCGACTGCCTTTGAAAGAATGTACCTGATTGGTCCACTGACCACATGGGTAGCCAGTGAAATGCGGCATCTTTCGTTATTTACGAATGGCCGGCCCAAATGGGTTCGCAATCAAAATTGAACGGAATCAAAATTGTGAATGTTCCTCAAGTGTATCGCTCCAAGGTTTGGAAGTATTTCAGGTTTAAGAATGGATCGTCAACAGAAATGGACATTTGTAAGTTTTATAGGGTCGAAGTTTCATATGAATCTGCGAATACCTCAAATCTGCTTAAACACCTCGATCGAAAAGCGAGTACCGTACCGAATCCCAAATACAGAGTACCGTACCGAATCCCAGATACTGAATACCATACCGAATCCCAAATACAGAGTACTGTACCGAATACCAAATACCGAATACAGTATCGAATCCCAAATACAGAGTACTGTACCGAATCCCAGATACTGAGTACCGTACTGAATCCCAAATGCCGAGTACCATACCGAATCCCAAATACAGAGTACCGTACTGAATCCCAAATACTGAATACAGTATCGAATCCCAAATACAGAGTACAGTACCGAATCCCAAATACCGAATACAGTATCGAATCCCAAATACAGAGTACAGTACCGAATCCCAAATACAGAGTACAGTACTGAATCCCAAATACAGAGTACAGTACCGAATCCCAAATACAGAGTACCGTACTGAATCCCAAATACCGAATACAGTATCGAATCCCAAATACAGAGTACAGTACCGAATCCCAAATACAGAGTACAGTACCGAATCCCAAATACAGAGTACAGTACCGAATCCCAAATACCGAATACAGTATCGAATCCCAAATACAGAGTAACCTACCGAATCCCAAATACCGAATACAGTATCGAATCCCAAATACAGAGTAACCTACCGAATCCCAGATACAGAGTACCGTATAGAATCCCAAATACAGAGTACTGTACCGAATCCCAAATGCTGAGTACTGTACCGAATCCCAAATACAGAGTACTGTACCGAATCCCAGATACAGAGTACCGTACCCGAATCCCAAATACAGAGTACCGCACCGAATCCCAAATACAGAGTACCGTACCAAATCCCAGATACAGAGTACCGTACCAAATCCCAGATACAGAGTACCGTACCGAATCCCAAATACAGAGTACCGCACCGAATCCCAAATACAGAGTACCGCACCGAATCCCAAATACAGAGTACCGTACCAAATCCCAGATACAGAGTACCGTACCGAATCCCAAATACAGAGTACCGCACCGAATCCCAAATACAGAGTACCGTACCAAATCCCAGATACAGAGTACCGTACCGAATCCCAGATACAGAGTACCGTACCGAATCCCAGATACAGAGTACCGTACCGTACCATGAGGGTCTTGTACTGTTTCACACCTAATTATTATATAACATTATTTTATTTTATAATATTATTCTAATATATTTTATAGCATTAGATTGTGTAATATAGTATCATATCGTACAATAACGTAAAAGTTTATCACAGAATGTTGTATTATAAAACACGTTGTAGAACATTTCACTTAAATCAGCTTTCATAAGGGCTTCATAACACCTACTGTACTTAATCCATTCCCTTATGTTAATAAATGGTTCATTAGCATTCATAAATGTTTATTCCAACTTTGTTCATCTCTTCACGTGACAATGACGAGACCTGAGTCCACTGTCATAACTCTAGATGATTTGACCCTTTATAAGCTGACTGATGATTTCAGCATGAATACCTGCTGTATAAGACTGCTATGAACAGTTATGATGAAAGCAAGGCGCTGTGACAGACATGCTGCTCATTTTGTTTGCTCTGTGCTTAACTTGTTAGTATAATGTTTTAGACAGAATCTTAGAAATACAACACGATAAAAACAGAGTTATGAAACGTGAGGTATGTATTGTCTATGATAAGGTTATAGAAAGCTATGACACCTTAATGACAGTTGTGTATATTTTTAATAAAGTAAAGGAGTTCAATTCATGACAGTATCATAACTTTGTAATACCTCGGTTGGATTAGGACTGGATTAGAGTGAGTTTGGATTTGATGTGTTATAGCACCATTATGAAGTATCAAGAGCTTGTTTATTCAGTCCATAAAGCATCATAACACAAACTTATGTCAAAAAAGTCTCGAGTGTCTTATGAACCCTTATGAACCCTTATGTAGCTTTATGTCAGTTGTCAGTAGAAGGGCTTAAGAAGATGCTGTATAGGTTTCAGATGTTGTAGGTCAAATCCCATTAATCTCATGGAAAAAGTCCACCAGAATAGGAATGTTTATGTCTGCTTATGTAAAGGGTTATGTAGCCTTATAAACACGGGCACGTGTTACAGAATATGGATCTTGTGCTAAACATACAGATAAAGATTTTAGCAAATTAGGCTAGCGTTGATAACAGACATTGTAGCCGGAGTCTTGTTGTTCAGCTCACCTTGAACATTTCTACAGTCCAGTCGTTGTTTTAGAGTCTGAGGCTGTTGTGCAGTTTATCTGACCCTGCACACGCCTTCGTCTCCATTAAGACTCCGCTGGGATTCAGACCTCACTAAACTACCTTTCACACTCCTCATAAGCTCGCATGCAGGAGCTTTGGAAATTCTACAGCGTGTCAAATTAGATGCCGATACCGCGGCTCGCCGAGTAATTGCTTAGAAATTAATGGAAATTATTATTAAATCGTTTCAGCACGGCCCGAAGCGAGGTAAACGTTTTTGACTGATGGGAAATATTGCTCGTTTAAGAGTCCCGTAGCTGCAACTTACCTTCTTCTCCAGTCTTTTAATCAGCCGACGTGAGGCGTGTTAACGGTTCTGATACGCCGGGACTCCTCGTCTTCGTTGGCGCTCAGAAAACTCTTCGAGGCGGCAGCACCATTTTGTGAAGATTTAATGTTATTTGTTTCTGCATAAATTACATACCCTTCCCTCTATCCTTCCTCTACGCTTCAAACACGGTCTCACAGAGTCTTACGAAGGTCCATCACCTGCTTCTGTCATCTGTCTGATGCCTGAGTGATCGGATTTTGTGAATGAAGTAACGGAGTAGATTAGGGACGCAGATATCAGTGAAATTCATGTGCATGTAGTCGTGTTATATCCAGTACTAGCTGATGCCCTGTGACCTAAACTTGTATAAGTATGTTGTTGTTGAGGTTCTTTCGGCTACTCCCTGTTTGGGGTTGCCACAGCGGACCAGCGGATCATGCTGGATGCCCTTCCTGATGCAACCCTTCCATTTAATCTGGGTTTGGTACTGGCACTGAGACTTCAGTGGCTGGGTTAGCGCCCTGCCTGGGAATCTAACCCAGGCCGGAGCGATGAGAGCGCAGGATCCTGCTGCTGGACCACCAGGAAGCCAAAACTTGTATAGGTATTAAAATACAATTAAATAATGAGATTTGTAGACCGGATGTTTGTAGTCATGCAGTGAATCCAAAGTATAACAGGAGAGAATTCGTCTGTTTTTAGCTAAGTAGCAAGCGTTAGCCGGCTAGTTCCCTTCTCTAAACGCATGTTTGAAACACGTTTAAAATTTCCCACCAAATCCAACCTTTGACTAAATTTTCTACTATTACACACTCCATACTGGATCTCCACCATGACACCATGTTGCTCAGAGTACAAATGTCTGACATCATCATTTCTGATCATTTTGCCAGTTTGCACTCCGACATGAAGAGCCGTAGCGAGCGAGGCGGAACACGAGTGGGCTTTATTTCTGGGGAAAATCCAAGAATTATCGACAGACAGAAGCGAACGTGGGGGTCAGAGCAAGTAGGATAATCCATGATCATAAAAACGCAGCACAGGCGAGGGTGAACAAAAATAATAATAAATAAAATAGTGTAGAAACTAGAAAACACATAAATGAAGGAATAGAATGAAAACACAAGAAGGGATAAATAGACAAACTCATCGTGGACACAGGACAGGACACAACAGGGCAACAAGGCAATAACAGAACGTGAGCCGGACGCATGGGGGAGATTTTTTTGTGTCTTTAGAGCATTATAGTGACACATTAAACAATAATAAGAACCAAAAACAATATATTTTTTGTTATTAAATTATAATCCTGCAGAGATTTAGCAGGTACCTCGTGTATTGGTGTAAATGTTTGTGCAGGAGTCTTGTGAAGCTCAGGCTTTTGCAATCCTGTCTAAGTTAATGACATGAAGCAGCAACATCTGGCGGCTCGTGTTATTACTTGCGATCTCTTACACAGCCTCCCATGGATTCTGACAGCAAAGAGCGCACGCTGCTTCAGAGCATGCTAACAGCTAATGCAGCTTGTGTTATTATTCGCGATCTCTTACACAGCTCCGGCGAGCCTCCCACGGATTCTGAGAGCAAAGATCGCTCGGGTCACGCATGCTAACAGCTAATGCAGCTTGTGTTTATTACTCGCGATCTCTTACACAACTTTGGGTGAACCTCCCGTGGATTCCGAGAACAAAGAGCACTCGCTGCTTCGGAGCATGCTAACAGCTAATGCAGCTTGTGTTTATTACTCGCGATCTCTTACACAGCTTTGGTGAGCCTCCTGCGGATTCTGAGAGCAAAGAGTGTTCGCTGCTTCGGAGCATGCTAACAGCTAATGCACTAATTCCTGGTTGATAAAAATGTAACCGGCCTCAGATATAATGACAGATTTCACACGTTTTATTTTCATCCAGGATTTTGGTCTTCAGACATCATGACACGATTTAAACGCCACACACACACACACACGTCGACGTCTGAGCTGCTATTAGAGAAAACTCATCAATACTTTCTCTTCTGTCCCGCCGTCAGCTGTTGATGAGTTTTCTCTAACAGCAGCTCTGACAGTACTGCAGCTCTGTTCTAATGCCTTGTGGTTGCTATAGTAACAGCAGTGGTTTATGCGTTAATCGAGTTTTTTGATGGATTTTATTACGTCTTTATTTGGGTTTTTAATGGATTTTGGTACAAGTTTATGAGCTGGAGTTGATGAGTTCATGTGCTGATGTGTTTATTCATGTCTTTGCAGTTTAACACACACACACCATACACCACACACACACACACACACACACACACTCATGCATGCACTCATTCAGATTTTTCCCCTAAAGGGCTCGCTGTCTGTCCCTGCAACTGTCACTCTGTTCTTCATCCCTCATTGCCTATTTCCTGATATCTCTCTCTCACACACACACACACACACACACACACACCCCTCTTCCATTCTCTCTCTCGCTCTCTCTGTCTCTTACACACACACACACACACACCCCTCTTCCATTCTCTCTCTCTCTCTCTCTCTCTCTCTCTCTCTCGCTCTCTCTTGCCCTCTCATACTGTGTGCATTACAGTAAGACACTTGGCGTGATGTCCTCCCACTGTGGAGCAGTGAGTGATGTCCAAACAGAGCACTGGCGGTGTCTGTAAGCCACCTGCTCCTCTTTCATTGGTATTGAAGGGGATGCGACACACACACACAGACACACACACACACACACACACACACACAAAGACACACAGACACACACACACACAAAGATACAGATACACACAAAGACACACACACACGCACCGGCTTTTTGTCACTTCTTTACTCTTTACCTGACTTCTTCTGCTGGATTTATTCGATTCATCATTCCCTCTGCATGGAATAATCTGTTTATCGTGTGTATTTATAGAGGATAAGGAAGCAGAATGCAGGTATAATAACACACTGATAATGAAACCTGAATTATTATTATTTTCTCTTTAAATTTAACCTGATTTCTGAGCACTTTCTCTTCATTTCTATCAAATGAGGTCAGTAGGAGAACTTTAACAACTTACTCTGATCGTACTGTCATGGAATCTTTAAAGAACACGTCATTATTTTATTTATCTTTTTATTTATTTGACTCTTTTATTCCTTCTGGTAAAACAGTGTGTGTTACTGTTATAGTAAAATACATTTGCAATACAATACACACAATACACCACATACACTATATTATACTACACTACACTATACTATACTATACATTACACCAGAGTATTTTTATTATATTATACTATACTATACTATACTATACTATACTATACTATACTATACTATACTATACTGTAATACACTATAATATAACATGCCATCCCATACTATACTATGCTATACTATACTATACTATACTATACTATACTGTAATACACTATAATATAACATGCCATCCCATACTATACTATGCTATACTATACTATACTATACTACACTATACTGTAATACACTATAATATAACATACTGTACTATACTACACTATACTACACTATACTGTAAAACACTATAATATAACATACTGTACTATACTATACTACACTATACTGTAATACACTATAATATAGCATACTGTACTATACTGTAATACACTATAATATAACATACTGTACTGTACTATACTATACTATACTATACTATACTATACTACACTATACTGTAATACACTATAATATAACATACTGTACTGTACTATACTATACTATACTGTAATACACTATAATATAACATGCCATCCCATACTATACTATGCTATACTATACTATACTATACTATACTATACTATACTGTAATACACTATAATATAACATACTGTACTATACTATACTACACTATACTGTAATACACTATAATATAACATACTGTACTATACTACACTATACTACACTATACTGTAAAACACTATAATATAACATACTGTACTATACTATACTACACTATACTGTAATACACTATAATATAGCATACTGTACTATACTGTAATACACTATAATATAACATACTGTACTGTACTATACTATACTATACTATACTATACTATACTACACTATACTGTAATACACTATAATATAACATACCGTCCCATACTATACTGTAATACACTATAATATAACATACTGTACTATACTATACTATACTATACTATACTATACTGTAATACACTATAATATAACATACTGTACTATACTATACTACACTATACTGTAATACACTATAATATAACATACCATCCAATACTATACTATACTATACTATACTGTAATACACAATAATATAACATACTGTACTATACTATACTATACTATACTATACTATACTATACTATACTATACTATACTGTAATACACAATAATATAACATACTGTACTATACTATACTACACTATACTGTAATACACTATAATATAACATACCGTCCCATACTATACTGTAATACACTATAATATAACATACTGTACTATACTATACTACACTATACTGTAATACACTATAATATAACATACCATCCAATACTATACTATACTATACTATACTATACTATACTATACTGTAATACACAATAATATAACATACTATACTACACTATACTACACTATACTGTAATACACTATAATATAACATACTGTACTATACTATACTATACTATACTGTAATACACTATAATATAACATACCGTCCCATACTATACTATACTATACTGTAATACACTATAATATAACATACTGTACTATACTATACTATACTACACTATACTGTAATACACTATAATATAACATACTGTACAATACTATACTATACTATACTATACTATACTGTAATACACTATAATATAACATACTATACTATACTATACTATACTATACTATACTATACTGTAATACACTATAATATAACATACTGTACTATACTATACTACACTATACTGTAATACACTATAATATAACATACTGTACTATACTATACTACACTATACTGTAATACACTATAATATAACATACCATCCTATACTATACTATACTATACTATACTATACTATACTATACTATACTGTAATACACTATAATATAACATACTGTACTATACTATACTGTAATACACTATAATATAACATACTATACTATACTATACTATACTATACTATACTATACTATACTGTAATACACTATAATATAACATACTGTACTATACTATACTACACTATACTGTAATACACTATAATATAACATACTGTACTATACTATACTACACTATACTGTAATACACTATAATATAACATACTGTCTCATACTATACTATACTATACTGTAATACACTATAATATAACATGCCATCCCATACTATACTATACTATACTATACTATACTATACTATACTATACTGTAATACACTATAATATAACATACCGTCTCATACTATACTATACTATACTGTAATACACTATAATATAACATGCCATCCCATACTATACTATACTATACTATACTATACTATACTATACTGTAATACACTATAATATAACATACTGTACTATACTATACTACACTATACTGTAATACACTATAATATAACATACTGTACTATACTATACTACACTATACTGTAATACACTATAATATAACATACTGTACTATACTATACTACACTATACTGTAATACACTATAATATAACATACCGTCTCATACTATACTATACTATACTGTAATACACTATAATATAACATGCCATCCCATACTATACTATACTATACTATACTATACTACACTATACTATACTATACTACACTATACTACACTATACACCAGAGCCTTGTTGTAACACATGGCTCGAGTAATTACTACCCTACACTAGAGGCATCTTGTAACAACATATGACAACATAAGTTACTAGACTTACTATACTACACATGCTATATAATGCTGTATTATACTATAGTATACCCTACCTTATTATACCATAATATACTAGACTATATATACATATTACACCACTATACCATGTATGACACACTACACTGTAATATAACTTACCGTCCCATACTATACTACACTATACTATGCTACAGTACACTAGACTATATTCACTTTACTCCAGAGCCTACACGACACGACATGACATGACATGACATGACACAACACGACACGACACGACACTACACTGCACTATACCAGAGCCAGAGTCTCATTAGGGAATAAATCATATTATAATGCATTATGTGAAGTAAGTAATGTTATACTTATGCAGCATGAATTGCTGATACTTGGGCTTTTTGTGAGGCATTTCAGGGTATTATGCATGCTATTTAACATGTTTTAAATGCATTCATAACACATTTGGAATGCTGGATTAAGCAAAGTAACCAAATAATCATGTTTTATGGTAGAAATAATGATGCAGGTTTATTGTATTTTACAGTGTGCTGCTGGAGGCTAGATTAAACTTTCTGAGCCAGTTTGATGATGTCGTATTTCCTCTTAATTAAAAGTTTGTTCAGTCTGATTTCTCTCTCTCTCTCTCTCTCTCTCTCTCGCGCGTGCTCTCTCTCTCTCACACACACACACACACACGCTCTCTCTCTCTCTCTTACACACACACTCTCTCTCTCTCTCTCTCTCAAACACAAACACACACTCTCTCTCTCTCTCTTTCTCTGTTTTGAGATAGAAAGACAGAAGGAAGGTGTGTATGTGTGAGTGATTGGCCTCAGGGTAATAATACAATGACACAGTTCTAAGTCTATCTCTGGATTGAGGACAGATCATCACTATAATTATTCTTTATCTCTCAGGACTCACTGTCCGGCCTGTTTTCCTCAGCGGGACACACATACACACACACATGCATGTAAGAGAACACACAATAAAGTAACACAAGAAACACACACACACACACACTGAACATGCTGATTAAAAATGATAGATACGGTCGGCTCCAGAATGATTAGCACTATTGCTGCACCATATAAAGTCAGGATGATTGGCACTCTGGTGGATCTTGGTCCACTCCACCTTCTCCAAACTAGACACGAGAATGACATTATACTTTTTGACCATTTATAGTCGTTGTGAAACGAACAAATCACTCATGTTAAGAACCTTCAGTTATCCAGTGACTCTGAAGAGCTCTTGGTTCTTGTTCAGGAACAGTGACTAACTGTTGTCTTCTTTAGGAGTCTCTCTCACTCTCTCCTGCTCATGCATCCAATTCCCAGCAAAATCTCCAACTGTTTCGAGTCTCCGATTGCACTTAATGAAAGATGATAAGATGAGCAAAGTAACTGGTAGCTTATTGATCCTTTTTGTGCCAACATCACAACGACGTCACATCGCTAGCTGGAGGCAAAACGGGGAAAACCGGAGGTGGCCAATACAAACCAGTACAGAGTCGACTACACGAGGAACACAAATGTCATCTTGTTGTGTTGTTGTGTGACAGAATCGACGTGGCTTCCAAGTTTTAATGCAATAAAACGAGCGGACTGGACAGAAACAATCATTAAAAATATCAGATAAGGTTAAAGAAACTATTGTTTTTCATTGGTCTGGTTTATGGTCTGATTTCATGTCTAAATGTTTCTTATGCATGTCTACCTCATCAGAAATCGGGGAACAAGTTAAATGATTCCTCATGTAATGCTAACTTTTTAGCGTGTAAGTTAGCTAACTGGTAGCTAATGACTGGACACTAAACAAGGGAAACTGTTTGTGTCATCTCCCTTTCTACAGTCACCAGAAGCGCTTGGTTTTTCTATCAGATGTCAGGTGTAGATGTCAGGTCACTCAACCGGAGGTCATCCTGTCACATCGTCCATCCACTGAGTGGGCGTGTACGGGTCGGCCGATCCGGTTAAAGTTAATTTTTCAAATAACATTCGTGGTCCTGGACAGTGAGTGAGCTAACATAGTCAGATAAATTGGGATTTTGACCAGTCATTGTTTAAAAACAAACTAACAATACTTGATAACTAAGCGGTCAGGGAAATCTTTCTGCCTCCACCTAAGCTCCGCCCACAAAAAACACCACAATGTTTACTAATAGAAAATAAATGGTCTCTAGGGAGACTTTTTCTTAAGGGGTGCCAATACTTTTGCTACATGAGTGATTATTATTAAAAAAGAAAATATGTTAGAGGAAAGAAAATTCTGGAGTCAACTTTACACACACGGAGTGAAGTAAAACCACACACACACACACAGAGTGTTTAAGGTGAAGTAAGCATTTTCGAGCTGTTTATGGATGCACTTTGCAGCAGGAATGACACTGCAGTGTGGAAAATATTCCATTCAGTAGAGAAATGCTGTACAATGCAAATATGCAAACTTCATTCAGAATTCACGGCTCACCTCGACGACAATTTCTCCCTAAACTAATATTAGCTGAGGGAGGAGGAGGGGGAGAGAGGGAGAAGAAGAAGAAAGACAGGGAGAGAAAGAGCAGGACGTTGTGAAGATGTTATAAAGAATTTAACATGAATCTAAATGAGAAACAGCTAAAGCTCTGATTTATTACGATTCCAAATAAAAGAGGGAAAAAAATCAATAATATCAATCAGCCTGATCAATTATGCGTGCAGTTACTGCGTCAATAACGAGAGAGACGAGAGCAAGGGCTGAAGGTGGAATGCTGATGAAAGGCGGTGAGTCTGAAATCAGTTTTAATGTTTTGAGATTTATTTTGTTTTCAAATTCTCCAGAAAAGGTGGGATATATTAGGCAGCAGGTGAACATTTTGCCCTCAAAGTTGATGTTAGAAGCAGGAAAAATGGACAAGTGTAAGGATTTGAGCGAGATTGATGAAGGGCCAAATTGTGATGGCTAGACCACTGGATCAGAGCATCTCCAAAACTGCAGCTCTTGTGGGGTGTTCCCAGTCTGCAGTGGTCAGTATCTATCAAAAGTGGTCCATGGAAGGAACAGTGGTGAACCGGTGACAGGGTCATGGGAGGTCAAGGCTCATTGATGCACGTGGGGAGTGAAGGCTGGCCCGTGTGATCTGATCCAACAGACGAGCTACTGTTGATCAAACTGCTGAAAAAGTTAATGCTGGTTCTGATAGAAAGGGGTCAGAATACACAGTGCAGGACGGGTCAGGGCAGCGAAAGGGCGACCAACACAATATTAGGCAGGTGGTCATAATGTTATGCCTAAACAGTGTATATTGCCTGCCCTTCAGTCTACATACAACTGTACACGTACATCAACGTAAAGAGAGGTCCGATGGTGACGGTCAGCCAATCTGGGAAGAGAAAGAAAGAGTCAGAGTCATGGCTGAACAGGATTTAATGACTGATAAATGATTTAGTGATAAAAGTCAATCTTCTGTGTTGTCAGTTAGCTGTGTACGTTTATTGCTCGAGGTTTATCGAAAATGCCGCAACCGTAAACGGATAAAAGTCGCCCTTTAATACAAAAAGCTTTGTTCTAGTTGGCAAAATGCTGTTGTATAAGAGGAATAAAACACATGCCTCTTTTTTAATGGTAAGGTGATGTGGTAACCATGGTAACCATGCTCGCATGAACTGCATATGGTAATTGTTTGCATTATCGGCATTTTATTTTTTTCTAACGAGACTTTACTGAACTCTAATAAGATGATTTTGAGATGAAATCATCTCAGGCTTCCGCGAGTTTGTGTTTCTTTGCTGTTTCTTTACAGTTTTGAATTCATTCATAGGCTTTAGGTAATAATTCCGATCTCTGAGACAGAGCGAGAGACTGGAGGAAGCCGGCTGGGTTGGTGGGTGGGGGGGTGCTGAGAGACAGATGGGTAGAAGGTGGAGGGGGGTAGAGGTGATAGGAGAGAGATGAAAGGAGGCTGCCAGGGAGTTTGTTGGGAAGTTGGAATTCATTTTTTTCCCCCTTTGGTATTAGAAAGTGGCTTTTTCCCTCTCTCTCTTTGCCGGTACATGATGTCCTGCTGCTCACGGTGTTCACGGAACGATTCGTGCACACACACACACACACACACAAAAAAAAATCTCCTTCCTGATGTCATGTCCAACTCTGATCTGATTCCTTCAAACACTTCAGACTGGAGGAGTTCAGGAGGGGAATAAGAACACAGTGCTAGCAGGGAAACCATGGCAACCGGCTGTAAACTCAAGACACGCACTTCCTGCGCTCTCTCACACGTCTCAAGGCTTATTTTAACCTGTTTTTATATGGCTCCTGAGCTCTCACTTCATGTTTTAGTGACACACCCACCTCAAAAATGTTGCAGAACGCCAGAGACGTGCTTCAAATTGTGTCAAGCCGCGATCCTGACGAAATCTCGAAGCCGATTGGCCGGAAGACGATCTAGATCGATGTAGATGTTCTAAATGTGCTGTTGTTTCTATAGCAACGGCTCTAAACAAAGCCTAATCGCTCAAAACATGCTGTAAGGAGACATTTATGTATCATCTATGGAAGTCTCTGGTGTCAGAGGTTAAGCTGGAACATAAAAGGCTGTAAAAAAATGGAGGCTGGTTAGGGAGCTGATTAAACTGTTTAGTGAACATTCCATAACATTAAACGTAACCATAAATGGATAAAAAGTACGATGCATCGTGCTTTAATTCATAAAACGTATTATCCGGCGTATCGCTGTGGTATAAGAGGAATAAAACCCGTGCTGTTGTAGAGGAATAATCCACCTGGTGGTGGTGGGTATAGTAACTGGATGCGGTAACCATGGCAACCTGGCTTCCATCAGTGGCATGTGATCATTATTTGCATTATTTTTTTTGTATGTTTTTTGCAGTATGTTGCTCAACATTTTAAGAGATATCAAGACATCATGATGTGTTTAAGAACAGATTTATTAGGTTTCAGAAAGTGAAACTAAACCTAAAACTGGAGATTCTTTTTAATTTATCTTTTCTTTATATATTTATTTATTTATTTTATGAGTGAATGGCGTCCTGCCTCACACGCTTCACATGTAAATGTATGACCGAATGCTATATAGGGAGAGAGAGAGAGAGAGAGAGAGAGAGATCTCATGGAAGGCTAGGTTGCTATGGGAACAAGCCACCATTTCTTTCTCTGTTCCTTTTCCCAAAAAAAAAAGAAAAAGTATCCTTCTCCCGTCTTTTTCCTCCATCGTCGTCGTCCTCCCTCGCCTCGGCTCTCCGACTACTCCGCATATCCGATTTCCCTATTCCTCCCTCATCACTCCATCACTCCGTCTCTCGCGTTCTGTTCTGTCTCTCCCACACGTTTCAGAACTCCCTCCTCCTCCTCCTCCTCCTCTTCTTCCTCCTCCTCCTTTTTCTCTCTGTCCATGTCTCTATCTCTCTCTCTCTCTCTCTTACCTCTCTCCCCCTCTTTCTTTGATCATCCCTCTCTTTACCGCTCACTTCTATTCTATTCTTTTCCCGGTTGTCATGGCAATAGGCTGGGGGCGTGCAGGAGTAAGAGAGAGAGAGAGAGAGAGAGAGAGAGAGAGTGGGCGTTTCGGAAGTGACATCTCTCGGGCAGTAACCCTGTTTCCTGTACTCAGAGTTCGGGGAAGCAGATGATCGCAGCAACAGCGATGCCATGTGGCCGATCGGGTTTAGTGACACGTTACAGCAGCAGGAACTTCCTGATTATTTCAATATTCTGAATTCAGGAGCCTTGTTTGTTTTACGGTTGCCAGACATTTCGAAAAAGGCACCGTTCAGATTATGTGTGACTTCTCATCAGGAATTAAATGAAAGGTTGAACCGGTCAGAGCTCACTTTATCTTTTCCGTTCTTTTTTGTTTTTAGTTTCGAGATCAGTGCGAAGATTGTTTTTCTTATTACACTGAAACAGAAGAGATGTGAAATAAACGCTTTCATAAATATTCAATATTCACTCCCAAATGAAATAATCCTCCTTTAATATAATTCCGGTTGCCATGTCCTTTCACTCCGCACTGTTTACTGGTCATCATGTGGGGTCGTAGTGTGTGTTTTATTATTGTGTAGTATTGTGTAGTATGGCATAGTATAGTGTAGTGTAGTGCAGTTTATTGTGTTTTATTGTAGTGTAGTATTGTGTAGTATAGTATAGTGTAGTGTAGTGTAGTGTGTAGTATAGTATAGTGTAGTGTAGTGTAGTGTGTAGTATAGTATAGTGTAGTGTAGTGTAGTGTGTAGTATAGTATAGTGTAGTGTGTAGTATAGTATAGTGTAGTGTATTGTGTAGTATAGTGTAGTGTATTGTGTAGTATAGTATAGTGTAGTGTATTGTGTAGTATAGTATAGTGTAGTGTATTGTGTAGTATAGTATAGTGTAGTGTATTGTGTAGTATAGTATAGTGTAGTGTATTGTGTAGTATAGTATAGTGTAGTGTATTGTGTAGTATAGTATAGTGTAGTGTGTAGTATAGTATAGTGTAGTGTATTGTGTAGTATAGTATAGTGTAGTGTATTGTGTAGTATAGTATAGTGTAGTGTAGTGTGTAGTATAGTATAGTGTAGTATAGTGTGTAGTATAGTATAGTATAGTGTAGTATGGTGTAGTGTAGTGTGTAGTATAGTGTAGTATAGTGTACTGTATTGTGTAGTATAGTGTAGTGTAGTGTAGTGTGTAGTATAGTATAGTATAGTGTAGTGTAGTGTGTAGTATAGTATAGTGTAGTGTATTGTGTAGTATAGTATAGTGTAGTGTATTGTGTAGTATAGTATAGTGTAGTGTAGTGTGTAGTATAGTATAGTGTAGTGTGTAGTATAGTATAGTGTAGTGTATTGTGTAGTATAGTGTAGTGTAGTGTGTAGTATAG
This sequence comes from Hemibagrus wyckioides, assembly GCF_019097595.1. Lineage (NCBI taxonomy): Eukaryota > Metazoa > Chordata > Actinopteri > Siluriformes > Bagridae > Hemibagrus > Hemibagrus wyckioides. The sequence continues at coordinate 18,788,490 of NC_080732.1, read as the reverse complement.
TATAGTGTAGTGTATTGTGTAGTATAGTATAGTGTAGTGTATTGTGTAGTATAGTATAGTGTAGTGTAGTGTGTAGTATAGTATAGTGTAGTATAGTGTGTAGTATAGTATAGTATAGTGTAGTATAGTGTAGTGTAGTGTAGTGTGTAGTATAGTATAGTGTAGTGTGTAGTATAGTATAGTGTACTGTATTGTGTGTAGTATAGTATAGTGTACTGTATTGTGTATTGTGTAGTATAGTGTAGTGTACTGTATTGTGTAGTATAGTATAGTGTAGTGTAGTGTGTAGTATGGTGTAGTGTACTGTATTGTGTAGTAATATAGTGTAGTGTAGTGTAGTGTGTAGTATAGTGTAGTGTAGTATAGTGTGTAGTATAGTATAGTATAGTGTAGTATAGTATAGTGTACTGTATTGTGTGTAGTATAGTATAGTGTACTGTATTGTGTAGTGTGTAGTGTAGTATAGTATAGTGTAGTGTACTGTATTGTGTAGTGTGTAGTATAGTGTAGGGTAGTGTGTAGTATAATATAGTGTAGTGTAGTGTGTAGTATGGTGTAGTGTACTGTATTGTGTAGTAATATAGTGTAGTGTAGTGTAGTGTGTAGTATAGTATAGTGTAGTATAGTGTAGTGTAGTGTGTAGTATAGTATAGTGTACTGTATTGTGTAGTAATATAGTGTAGTGTAGTGTAGTGTGTAGTATAGTATAGTGTAGTATAGTGTAGTGTAGTGTGTAGTATAGTATAGTGTAGTGTATTGTGTAGTATAGTATAGTGTAGTGTATTGTGTAGTATAGTATAGTGTACTGTAGTGTGTAGTATAGTATAGTGTACTGTATTGTGTAGTGTGTAGTATAGTATAGTGTACTGTATTGTGTAGTGTGTAGTATAGTATAGTGTAGTGTAGTGTGTAGTATAGTATAGTGTACTGTATTGTGTAGTATAGTATAGTGTAGTGTGTAGTATAGTATAGTGTAGTGTAGTGTGTAGTATAGTATAGTGTACTGTATTGTGTAGTATAGTATAGTGTACTGTATTGTGTAGTGTGTAGTATAGTATAGTGTAGTGTAGTGTGTAGTATAGTGTAGTGTAGTGTAGTGTGTAGTATAGTATAGTGTACTGTAGTGTGTAGTATAGTATAGTGTACTGTATTGTGTAGTGTGTAGTATAGTATAGTGTAGTGTAGTGTGTAGTATAGTATAGTGTAGTGTATTGTGTAGTATAGTGTAGTGTAGTGTGTAGTATAGTATAGTGTAGTGTAGTGTGTAGTATAGTATAGTGTACTGTATTGTGTAGTATAGTATAGTGTAGTGTGTAGTATAGTATAGTGTAGTGTAGTGTGTAGTATAGTATAGTGTAGTGTATTGTGTAGTATAGTATAGTGTACTGTATTGTGTAGTGTGTAGTATAGTATAGTGTACTGTATTGTGTAGTGTGTAGTATAGTATAGTGTAGTGTATTGTGTAGTATAGTGTAGTGTAGTGTGTAGTATAGTATAGTGTAGTGTAGTGTGTAGTATAGTATAGTGTACTGTATTGTGTAGTATAGTATAGTGTAGTGTGTAGTATAGTATAGTGTAGTGTAGTGTGTAGTATAGTATAGTGTAGTGTATTGTGTAGTATAGTATAGTGTACTGTATTGTGTAGTGTGTAGTATAGTATAGTGTAGTGTAGTGTGTAGTATAGTGTAGTGTAGTGTGTAGTATAGTATAGTGTAGTGTATTGTGTAGTATAGTATAGTGTACTGTATTGTGTAGTGTGTAGTATAGTATAGTGTAGTGTGTAGTATAGTGTAGTGTAGTGTGTAGTATAGTATAGTGTAGTGTGTAGTATAGTATAGTGTAGTGTATTGTGTAGTATAGTATAGTGTAGTGTAGTGTGTAGTATAGTATAGTGTAGTGTAGTGTGTAGTATAGTATAGTGTAGTGTATTGTATAGTATAGTATAGTGTAGTGTGTAGTATAGTATAGTGTACTGTAGTGTGTAGTATAGTATAGTGTACTGTATTGTGTAGTGTGTAGTATAGTATAGTGTACTGTATTGTGTAGTGTGTAGTATAGTATAGTGTAGTGTAGTGTGTAGTATAGTATAGTGTACTGTATTGTGTAGTATAGTATAGTGTATTGTGTAGTACAGTATAGTGTAGTGTGTAGTATAGTGTAGTGTAGTGTGTAGTATAGTATAGTATAGTGTAGTGTGTAGTATAGTATAGTGTACTGTAGTGTGTAGTATAGTATAGTGTACTGTATTGTGTAGTGTGTAGTATAGTATAGTGTACTGTATTGTGTAGTGTGTAGTATAGTATAGTGTAGTGTAGTGTGTAGTATAGTATAGTGTACTGTATTGTGTAGTATAGTATAGTGTAGTGTGTAGTATAGTATAGTGTAGTGTAGTGTGTAGTATAGTATAGTGTAGTGTATTGTGTAGTATAGTATAGTGTACTGTATTGTGTAGTGTGTAGTATAGTATAGTGTAGTGTGTAGTATAGTGTAGTGTAGTGTGTAGTATAGTATAGTGTAGTGTATTGTGTAGTATAGTATAGTGTACTGTATTGTGTAGTGTGTAGTATAGTATAGTGTAGTGTAGTGTGTAGTATAGTATAGTGTACTGTATTGTGTAGTATAGTATAGTGTAGTGTGTAGTATAGTATAGTGTAGTGTATTGTGTAGTATAGTGTAGTGTAGTGTGTAGTATAGTATAGTGTACTGTATTGTGTATTGTGTAGTATAGTATAGTGTACTGTATTGTGTAGTATAGTATAGTGTACTGTATTGTGTAGTGTGTAGTATAGTATAGTGTAGTGTAGTGTGTAGTATAGTATAGTGTAGTGTATTGTGTAGTATAGTATAGTGTATTGTGTAGTATAGTATAGTGTAGTGTATTGTGTAGTATAGTATAGTGTAGTGTGTAGTATAGTATAGTGTAGTGTATTGTGTAGTACAGTATAGTGTAGTGTGTAGTATAGTATAGTGTAGTGTATTGTGTAGTACAGTATAGTGTAGTGTGTAGTATAGTATAGTGTAGTGTATTGTGTAGTATAGTATAGTGTAGTGTAGTGTGTAGTATAGTATAGTGTAGTGTAGTGTGTAGTATAGTATAGTATAGTGTAGTGTAGTGTAGTGTAGTGTGTAGTATAGTATAGTGTAGTGTGTAGTATAGTATAGTGTAGTGTATTGTGTAGTATAGTATAGTGTATTGTGTAGTATAGTATAGTGTAGTGTATTGTGTAGTATAGTATAGTGTAGTGTGTAGTATAGTATAGTGTAGTGTATTGTGTAGTACAGTATAGTGTAGTGTGTAGTATAGTATAGTGTAGTGTATTGTGTAGTATAGTATAGTGTAGTGTAGTGTGTAGTATAGTATAGTGTAGTGTAGTGTGTAGTATAGTATAGTATAGTGTAGTGTAGTGTAGTGTAGTGTGTAGTATAGTATAGTGTAGTGTGTAGTATAGTATAGTGTAGTGTATTGTGTAGTGTATTGTGTAGTATAGTATAGTGTAGTGTGTAGTATAGTATAGTGTATTGTGTAGTGTAGTGTGTAGTATAGTATAGTGTAGTGTATTGTGTAGTATAGTGTAGTGTAGTGTGTAGTATAGTATAGTGTACTGTATTGTGTAGTATAGTATAGTGTAGTGTAGTGTGTAGTATAATATAGTGTAGTGTAGTGTGTAGTATAGTGTAGTGTATTGTGTAGTATAGTATAGTGTAGTGTGTAGTATAATATACTGTAGTGTAGTGTGTAGTATAGTGTAGTGTATTGTGTAGTATAGTATAGTGTAGTGTAGTGTGTAGTATAGTATAGTGTAGTGTAGTATAGTATAATGTAGTGTGTAGTATAGTATAGTGTAGTGTATTGTGTAGTATAGTATAGTGTAGTGTGTAGTATAGTATAGTGTGTAGTATAGTATAGTGTAATGTATTGTGTAGTATAGTATAGTGTAGTGTAGTATAGTATAGTGTAGTGTATTGTGTAGTATAGTATAGTGTAGTGTGTAGTATAGTATAGTGTAGTGTATTGTGTAGTATAGTATAGTGTAGTGTGTAGTATAGTATAGTGTAGTGTATTGTGTAGTATAGTATAGTGTAGTGTGTAGTATAGTGTAGTGTAGTGTAGTGTAGTGTGTAGTATAGTATAGTGTAGTGTAGTGTGTAGTATAGTATAGTGTGTAGTATAGTATAGTGTAGTGTATTGTGTAGTATAGTATAGTGTAGTGTAGTGTGTAGTATAGTATAGACCCGACGTTTCTGGATGTTGTGTGGTTTCTTATTTTATTTATTTAAAGTGAATGTTTATAAACACTTCCATAAACATTCAGTTTTTTCTCCCAAATTAAATAATCCCCTTTTAATTATAATTAATATAATTCCAGTTGCCATGTCCTTTCAATCCACACTGTTCACTGGTCACCATGTGGGATAGTGTGTAGTTTGTGCAGTGTAGTGTGTGCAGTATAGTGTGTAGTGTGTGCAGTGTAGTTTGTGTAGTGTAGTGTGTAGTTTGTGCAGTGTAGTGTGTGTAGTGTAGTGTGTGCAGTGTAGTGTGTAGTTTGTGCAGTGTAGTGTGTGCAGTATAGTGTGTAGTGTGTGCAGTGTAGTGTGTGTAGTGTGTGCAGTATAGTGTGTAGTGTGTGCAGTGTAGTGTGTGCAGTATAGTGTGTAGTGTGTGCAGTATAGTGTGTAGTGTGTGCAGTATAGTGTGTAGTGTGTGCAGTGTAGTGTGTGCAGTATAGTGTGTAGTGTGTGCAGTGTAGTGTGTGCAGTATAGTGTGTAGTGTGTGCAGTGTAGTGTGTGCAGTATAGTGTGTAGTGTGTGCAGTATAGTGTGTAGTGTGTGCAGTATAGTGTGTAGTGTGTGCAGTGTAGTGTGTGCAGTATAGTGTGTAGTTTGTGCAGTGTAGTGTGTGCAGTATAGTGTGTAGTGTGTGCAGTGTAGTGTGTGCAGTATAGTGTGTAGTGTGTGCAGTGTAGTGTGTGTAGTGTGTGCAGTATAGTGTGTAGTGTGTGCAGTGTAGTGTGTGTAGTGTAGTGTGCAGTGTGTGCAGTGTAGTGTGTGTAGTGTAGTGTGTGCAGTGTAGTGTGTGTAGTGTAGTGTGTGCAGTGTAGTGTGTGTAGTGTAGTGTGCAGTGTGTGCAGTGTAGTGTGTGTAGTGTAGTGTGTGCAGTATAGTGTGTAGTTTGTGCAGTGTAGTGTGTGTAGTGTAGTGTGTGCAGTATAGTGTGTAGTGTGTGCAGTGTAGTGTGTGTAGTGTGTGCAGTATAGTGTGTAGTGTGTGCAGTGTAGTGTGTGTAGTGTAGTGTGTAGTGTGTGCAGTGTAGTGTGTGTAGTGTAGTGTGTGCAGTATAGTGTGTAGTTTGTGCAGTGTAGTGTGTGTAGTGTAGTGTGTGCAGTATAGTGTGTAGTTTGTGCAGTGTAGTGTGTGCAGTATAGTGTGTAGTGTGTGCAGTGTAGTGTGTGCAGTATAGTGTGTAGTGTGTGCAGTGTAGTGTGTGCAGTATAGTGTGTAGTGTGTGCAGTGTAGTGTGTGTAGTGTGTGCAGTATAGTGTGTAGTGTGTGCAGTGTAGTGTGTGTAGTGTAGTGTGCAGTGTGTGCAGTGTAGTGTGTGTAGTGTAGTGTGTGCAGTATAGTGTGTAGTTTGTGCAGTGTAGTGTGTGTAGTGTGTGCAGTATAGTGTGTAGTGTGTGCAGTGTAGTGTGTGTAGTGTGTGCAGTATAGTGTGTAGTGTGTGCAGTGTAGTGTGTGTAGTGTAGTGTGTAGTGTGTGCAGTGTAGTGTGTGTAGTGTAGTGTGTGCAGTATAGTGTGTAGTTTGTGCAGTGTAGTGTGTGTAGTGTAGTGTGTGCAGTATAGTGTGTAGTTTGTGCAGTGTAGTGTGTGCAGTATAGTGTGTAGTGTGTGCGGTGTAGTGTGTGTAGTGTAGTGTGTAGTTTGTGCAGTGTAGTGTGTAGTTTGTGCAGTGTAGTGTGTGCAGTATAGTGTGTAGTTTGTGCAGTGTAGTGTGTGCAGTGTAGTTTGTGCAGTGTAGTATGTAGTGTGTGTAGTGTGCAGTGTAGTGTGTAGTTTGTGCAGTGTAGTGTGTGCAGTGTAGTGTGTAGTTTGTGCAGTGTAGTGTGCAGTGTGTGCAGTGTAGTGTGTGTAGTGTAGTGTGTAGTTTGTGCAGTGTAGTGTGTGTAGTGTAGTGTGTGCAGTGTAGTTTGTGCAGTGTAGTGTGTGCAGTATAGTGTGTAGTGTGTGCAGTGTAGTGTGTGTAGTGTGTGCAGTATAGTGTGTAGTGTGTGCAGTGTAGTGTGTGCAGTATAGTGTGTAGTGTGTGCAGTATAGTGTGTAGTGTGTGCAGTATAGTGTGTAGTGTGTGCAGTGTAGTGTGTGCAGTATAGTGTGTAGTGTGTGCAGTATAGTGTGTAGTGTGTGCAGTGTAGTGTGTGCAGTATAGTGTGTAGTGTGTGCAGTGTAGTGTGTGTAGTGTGTGCAGTATAGTGTGTAGTGTGTGCAGTGTAGTGTGTGTAGTGTAGTGTGCAGTGTGTGCAGTGTAGTGTGTGTAGTGTAATGTGTGCAGTATAGTGTGTAGTTTGTGCAGTGTAGTGTGTGTAGTGTAGTGTGGCAGTATAGTGTGTAGTGTGTGCAGTGTAGTGTGTGTAGTGTGTGCAGTATAGTGTGTAGTGTGTGCAGTGTAATGTGTGTAGTGTAGTGTGTAGTGTGTGCAGTGTAGTGTGTGTAGTGCAGTGTGTGCAGTATAGTGTGTAGTTTGTGCAGTGTAGTGTGTGTAGTGTAGTGTGTGCAGTATAGTGTGTAGTTTGTGCAGTGTAGTGTGTGTAGTGTAGTGTGTAGTTTGTGCAGTGTAGTGTGTGCAGTATAGTGTGTAGTGTGTGCGGTGTAGTGTGTGTAGTGTAGTGTGTAGTTTGTGCAGTGTAGTGTGTAGTTTGTGCAGTGTAGTGTGTGCAGTATAGTGTGTAGTGTGTGCGGTGTAGTGTGTGTAGTGTAGTGTGTAGTTTGTGTAGTGTAGTGTGTAGTTTGTGTAGTGTAGTGTGTGCAGTATAGTGTGTAGTGTGTGCGGTGTAGTGTGTGTAGTGTAGTGTGTAGTTTGTGCAGTGTAGTGTGTAGTTTGTGCAGTGTAGTGTGTGCAGTATAGTGTGTAGTTTGTGCAGTGTAGTGTGTAGTTTGTGCAGTGTAGTGTGTGCAGTGTAGTGTGTAGTTTGTGCAGTGTAGTGTGTGCAGTGTAGTGTGTGCAGTATAGTGTGTAGTTTGTGCAGTGTAGTGTGTGCAGTGTAGTGTGTGCAGTGTAGTATGTAGTGTGTGTAGTGTGCAGTGTAGTGTGTAGTTTGTGCAGTGTAGTGTGCAGTGTAGTGTGTGCAGTGTAGTGTGTGCAGTGTAGTGTGTAGTGTGTGTAGTGTGTGCAGTGTAGTTTGTGCAATGTAGTGTGTAGTGTTCAGTGTAGTGTGTGCAGGGTAGTGTGTAGTGTGTGTAGTGTGTGTAGTATAGTATGTGCAGTGTAGTTTGTGCAGTATAGTGTGTGTAGTGTGCAGTGTGTGTAATGTAGTGTGCAGTGTGTGTAGTGTAGTGTACAGTGTGTGTAGTGTGTGTAGTGTAGTGTGTGTAGTGTGCAGTGTAGTGTGTAGTGTAGTGTGTGCAGTGTAGTGTGTAGTTTGTGCAGGGTAGTGTGTGCAGTGTAGTTTGTAGTGTGTGCAGTATAGTGTGTAGTTTGTGCAGGGTAGTTTGTGCAGTGTAGTTTGTGCAGTGTAGTGTGTAGTTTGTGCAGGGTAGTGTGTGCAGTGTAGTTTGTAGTGTGTACAGTGTAGTGTGTAGTTTGTGCAGGGTAGTGTGTGCAGTGTAGTGTGTAGTTTGTTCAGGGTAGTGTGTGCAGTGTAGTGTGCAGTGTGTGCAGTGTAGTGTGTAGTTTGTGTAGTGTAGTGTGTGCAGTGTAGTGTGTAGTTTGTGCAGTGTAGTGTGTAGTGTACTGTGTGCAGTGTAGTGTGTAGTTTGTGCAGGGTAGTGTGTGCAGTGTAGTGTGCAGTGTACTGTGTGCAGTGTAGTGTGTAGTTTGTGCAGGGTAGTGTGTGCAGTGTAGTGTGTAGTGTGTGCAGTGTAGTGTGTAGTTTGTGTAGTGTAGTGTGTGCAGGGTAGTGTGTAGTTTGTGCAGTGTAGTGTGTGCAGTGTAGTGTGTAGTTTGTGCAGTGTAGTGTGTAGTTTGTGCAGTGTAGTGTGTAGTGTGTGCAGGGTAGTGTGTAGTGTGTGCAGAGTAGTTTGTAGTGTGTGCAGGGTAGTGTGTAGTGTGTGCAGGGTAGTGTGTAGTGTGTGCAGGGTAGTGTGTAGTGTGTGCAGTGTAGTGTGTAGTGTGTGCAGTGTAGTTTGTAGTGTGTGCAGGGTAGTGTGTAGTGTGTGCAGTGTAGTGTGTAGTGTGTGCAGGGTAGTGTGTAGTGTGTGCAGTGTAGTGTGTAGTTTGTGTAGTGTAGTGTGTAGTGTGTGTAGTGTAGTGTGTAGTGTGTATAGTGTAGTGTGTGCAGTGTAGTGTGTAGTTTGTGTAGTGTAGTGTGTGTAGTGTAGTGTGTGCAGTGTAGTGTGTAGTGTGTGTAGTGTAGTGTGTGCAGTGTAGTGTGTAGTTTGTGTAGTGTAGTGTGTGCAGTGTAGTGTGTGTAGTGTAGTGTGTGTAGTGTAGTGTGTAGTGTAGTGTGTGTAGTGTAGTGTGTGCAGTGTAGTGTAGTGTGTGTAGTGTAGTGTGTGCAGTGTAGTGTGTGTAGTGTGTGTAGTGTAGTGTGTAGTGTGTGCAGTGTAGTTTGTAGTGTGTGCAGGGTAGTGTGTAGTGTGTGCAGTGTAGTGTGTAGTTTGTGCAGTGTAGTGTGTGTAGTGTAGTGTGTGCAGTGTAGTGTAGTGTGTGTAGTGTGTGTAGTGTAGTGTGTAGTGTGTGTAGTGTAGTGTGTGCAGTGTAGTGTAGTGTGTGTAGTGTAGTGTGTGTAGTGTAGTGTGTGCAGTGTAGTGTGTAGTGTGTGTAGTGTAGTGTGTGCAGTGTAGTGTGTAGTGTGTGTAGTGTAGTGTGTGCAGTGTAGTGTGTAGTGTGTGTAGTGTAGTGTGTGTAGTGTAGTGTGTAGTGTAGTGTGTGCAGTGTAGTGTAGTGTGTGTAGTGTAGTGTGTGCAGTGTAGTGTGTGTAGTGTGTGTAGTGTAGTGTGTAGTGTGTGTAGTGTAGTGTGTAGTGTGTGTAGTGTAGTGTGTGCAGTGTAGTGTAGTGTGTGCAGTGTAGTGTGTGTAGTGTAGTGTGTGCAGTGTAGTGTAGTGTGTGTAGTGTGTGTAGTGTAGTGTGTAGTGTGTGTAGTGTAGTGTGTGCAGTGTAGTGTTAGTGTAGTGTAGTGTAGTGTGTGTAGTGTAGTGTGTGCAGTGTAGTGTGTAGTGTGTGTAGTGTAGTGTGTGTAGTGTAGTGTGTAGTGTAGTGTGTGTAGTGTAGTGTGTGCAGTGTAGTGTAGTGTGTGTAGTGTAGTGTGTGTAGTGTAGTGTGTGTGTAGTGTAGTTTGTGTAGTGTAGTGTGTGTAGTGTAGTGTGTGTAGTGTAGTGTGTGCAGTGTAGTGTGTAGTGTGTGTAGTGTAGTGTGTGTAGTGTAGTGTAGTGTGTGTAGTGTAGTGTGTGCAGTGTAGTGTAGTGTGTGTAGTGTAGTGTGTGCAGTGTAGTGTGTGTAGTGTGTGTAGTGTAGTGTGTAGTGTGTGTAGTGTAGTGTGTGTAGTGTAGTGTGTGTGTAGTGTAGTTTGTGTAGTGTAGTGTGTGTAGTGTAGTGTGTGCAGTGTAGTGTGTAGTGTAGTGTGTGTAGTGTAGTGTGTGCAGTGTAGTGTGTAGTGTGTGTAGTGTGTGTAGTGTAGTGTGTGTAGTGTAGTGTAGTGTGTAGTTTGTGTAGTGTAGTGTGTAGTGTGTGTAGTGTAGTGTGTGCAGTGTAGTGTAGTGTGTAGTTTGTGTAGTGTGTGTAGTGTAGTGTGTGCAGTGTAGTGTGTGTAGTGTAGTGTGTAGTGTGTGTAGTGTAGTGTGTAGTGTGTGTAGTGTAGTGTGTGCAGTGTAGTGTAGTGTGTGTAGTGTAGTGTGTGTAGTGTAGTGTGTGCAGTGTAGTGTGTAGTGTGTGTAGTGTAGTGTGTGCAGTGTAGTGTGTAGTGTGTGTAGTGTAGTGTGTGCAGTGTAGTGTGTAGTGTGTGTAGTGTAGTGTGTGTAGTGTAGTGTGTAGTGTAGTGTGTGTAGTGTAGTGTGTGCAGTGTAGTGTAGTGTGTGTAGTGTAGTGTGTGTAGTGTGTGTAGTGTAGTGTGTAGTGTGTGTAGTGTAGTGTGTGCAGTGTAGTGTAGTGTGTGTAGTGTAGTGTGTGTGTAGTGTAGTTTGTGTAGTGTAGTGTGTGTAGTGTAGTGTGTGTAGTGTAGTGTGTGCAGTGTAGTGTGTAGTGTGTGTAGTGTAGTTTGTGTAGTGCAGTGTAGTGTGTGTAGTGTAGTGTGTGCAGTGTAGTGTGTAGTGTAGTGTGTGTAGTGTAGTGTGTGCAGTGTAGTGTGTAGTGTGTGTAGTGTAGTGTGTGTAGTGTAGTGTAGTGTGTGCAGTGTAGTGTAGTGTGTGTAGTGTAGTGTGTGCAGTGTAGTGTAGTGTGTAGTTTGTGTAGTGTGTGCAGTGTAGTGTAGTGTGTAGTGTGTGTAGTGTAGTGTAGTGTGTAGTGTGTGTAGTGTAGTGTGTGCAGTGTAGTGTAGTGTGTAGTTTGTGTAGTGTGTGTAGTGTGGTGTGTAGTGTGTGTAGTGTAGTGTGTAGTGTGTGTAGTGTAGTGTGCAGTGTAGTGTGTAGTGTGTGTAGTGTAGTGTGCAGTGTAGTGTGTAGTGTGTGTAGTGTAGTGTGCAGTGTGTGTAGTGTAGTGTGTGCAGTGTAGTGTGTGTAGTGTGTGTAGTGTAGTGTGTGTAGTGTGTGCAGTGTAGTGTGTGTGTGTAGTGTAGTGTGTGCAGTGTGTGTAGTGTAGTGTGTGCAGTGTAGTGTAGTGTGTAGTGTGTGTAGTGTAGTGTAGTGTGTAGTGTGTGTAGTGTAGTGTGTGCAGTGTAGTGTAGTGTGTGTAGTGTAGTGTGTGCAGTGTAGTGTAGTGTGTAGTTTGTGTAGTGTAGTGTAGTGTGTGCAGTGTAGTGTGTAGTGTGTGTAGTGTAGTGTGTGCAGTGTAGTGTAGTGTGTAGTTTGTGTAGTGTAGTGTAGTGTGTGTAGTGTAGTGTGTGTAGTGTAGTGTGTATAGTGTAGTGTAGTGTAGTGTGTGTAGTGTAGTGTAATGTGTGTAGTGTAGTGTAGTATGTGTAGTGTAGTGTAGTGTGTGTAGTGTAGTATGTGTAGTGTAGTGTGTGCAGTATAGTGTGTAGTGTGTGTAGTGTAGTGTAGTGTGTAGTTTGTGTAGTGTAGTGTAGTGTGTGTAGTGTAGTGTGTGCAGTGTAGTGTGTGTAGTGTAGTGTGTGCAGTGTAGTGTGTAGTGTGTGTAGTGTAGTGTAGTGTGTAGTTTGTGTAGTGTAGTGTGCAGTGTAGTGTGTAGTGTGTGTAGTGTAGTGTGTGCAGTGTAGTGTGTAGTTTGTGTAGTGTGTAGTGTAGTGTGTGTAGTGTAGTGTGTGCAGTGTAGTGTAGTGTGTGTAGTGTAGTGTGTGTAGTGTAGTGTGTAGTGTGTGTAGTGTAGTGTGTGTGTGTGTAGTGTGTGCAGTGTAGTGTGTGTGTAGTGTAGTGTGTAGTGTGTGTAGTGTAGTGTGTGCAGTGTAGTGTGTGTAGTGTGTGTAGTGTAGTGTGTAGTGTGTGTAGTGTAGTGTGTAGTGTGTGTAGTGTGTGTGTGTAGTGTGTGCAGTGTAGTGTGTAGTGTGTGTAGTGTAGTGTGTGCAGTGTAGTGTGTAGTGTGTGTAGTGTAGTGTGTGCAGTGTAGTGTGTAGTTTGTGTGTAGTGTAGTGTGTAGTGTGTGTAGTGTAGTGTGTGCAGTGTAGTGTAGTGTGTGTAGTTTGTGTAGTGTAGTGTAGTGTAGTGTGTGTAGTGTAGTGTGTGCAGTGTAGTGTGTGTAGTGTAGTGTGTGCAGTGTAGTGTGTAGTGTGTTTGTGTAGTGTGTGTAGTGCAGTGTGTAGTGTGTGCAGTGTAGTGTGTAGTGTGTGTAGTGTAGTGTGTGTAGTGTAGTGTGCAGTGTAGTGTGTAGTGTGTGTAGTGTAGTGTGCAGTGTAGTGTGTAGTGTAGTGTGTAGTGTGTGTAGTGTAGTGTGTGTAGTGTAGTGTGCAGTGTAGTGTGTAGTGTAGTGTGTAGTGTGTGTAGTGTAGTGTGCAGTGTAGTGTGTAGTGTGTGTAGTGTAGTGTGTGTAGTGTAGTGTGTAGTGTGTGTAGTGTAGTGTGTGCAGTGTAGTGTGTAGTGTGTGTAGTGTAGTGTGTAGTTTGTGTAGTGTAGTGTGTGTAGTGTAGTGTGTGCAGTGTAGTGTGTAGTGTAGTGTGTGTAGTGTAGTGTAGTGTGTGCAGTGTAGTGTAGTGTGTGTAGTGTAGTGTGTGCAGTGTAGTGTGTGTAGTGTAGTGTGTGCAGTGTAGTGTGTAGTGTGTGTAGTGTAGTGTGTGCAGTGTAGTGTGTAGTGTGTGTAGTGTAGTGTGCAGTGTAGTGTGTAGTGTGTGTAGTGTAGTGTGTGCAGTGTAGTGTGTAGTTTGTGTAGTGTAGTGTGTGTAGTGTAGTGTAGTGTGTGTAGTGTAGTGTGTGCAGTGTAGTGTAGTGTGTGTGTAGTGTAGTGTAGTGTGTAGTTTGTGTAGTGTAGTGTGTAGTGTGTGTAGTGTAGTGTGTGCAGTGTAGTGTAGTGTGTAGTTTGTGTAGTGTGTGTAGTGTAGTGTGTGCAGTGTAGTGTGTGTAGTGTAGTGTAGTGTGTGTGTGTAGTGTAGTGTGTAGTTTGTGTAGTGTGTGTAGTGTAGTTTGTGTAGTGTAGTGTAGTGTGTGTAGTGTAGTGTGTGCAGTGTGTAGTGTGTGTAGTGTAGTGTGCAGTGTAGTGTGCAGTGTAGTGTGTAGTGTGTGTAGTGTAGTGTGTGCAGTGTAGTGTGTGTAGTGTAGTGTGTAGTGTGTGCAGTGTAGTGTGTAGTGTGTGTAGTGTAGTGTGTGCAGTGTAGTGTGTAGTGTGTGTAGTGTAGTGTGCAGTGTAGTGTGTAGTGTAGTGTGTAGTGTAGTGTGTAGTGTGTGTAGTGTAGTGTGCAGTGTAGTGTGTAGTGTGTGTAGTGTAGTGTGCAGTGTAGTGTGTAGTGTGTGTAGTGTAGTGTGCAGTGTAGTGTGTAGTGTGTGTAGTGTAGTGTGCAGTGTAGTGTGTAGTGTGTGTAGTGTAGTGTGTGCAGTGTAGTGTGTAGTTTGTGTAGTGTAGTGTAGTGTGTGTAGTGTAGTGTGTGCAGTGTAGTGTAGTGTGTAGTTTGTGTAGTGTAGTGTGTAGTGTGTGTAGTGTAGTGTGTGCAGTGTAGTGTAGTGTGTAGTTTGTGTAGTGTGTGTAGTGTGGTGTGTAGTGTGTGTAGTGTAGTGTGTAGTGTGTGTAGTGTAGTGTAGTGTGTGCAGTGTAGTGTAGTGTGTAGTTTGTGCAGTGTAGTGTGTAGTGTGTGTAGTGTAGTGTGTGCAGTGTAGTGTGTAGTGTGTGTAGTGTAGTGTGTGCAGTGTAGTGTGTAGTGTGTGTAGTGTAGTGTGTGCAGTGTAGTGTAGTGTGTAGTTTGTGTAGTGTAGTGTAGTGTGTGTAGTGTAGTGTGTGCAGTGTAGTGTGTAGTGTGTGTAGTGTAGTGTGTGCAGTGTAGTGTGTAGTGTGTGTATTGTAGTGTGCAGTGTGTGTAGTGTAGTGTAGTGTGTAGTTTGTGTAGTGTAGTGTAGTTTGTGTAGTGTAGTGTAGTGTGTGTAGTGTAGTGTGTGCAGTGTAGTGTGTAGTGTAGTGTGTGCAGTGTAGTGTGTGTAGTGTAGTGTGCAGTGTGTGTAGTGTAGTGTGTGCAGTGTAGTGTAGTGTGTAGTTTGTGTAGTGTAGTGTAGTGTGTGTAGTGTAGTGTGTGCAGTGTAGTGTGTGTAGTGTAGTGTAGTGTGTAGTTTGTGTAGTGTAGTGTAGTGTGTGTAGTGTAGTGTGTGCAGTGTAGTGTGTAGTGTGTGTAGTGTAGTGTGTGCAGTGTAGTGTGTGAGTAGTGTGTAGTTTGTGTGCAGTGTAGTGTGTAGTGTGTGTAGTGTAGTGTGTGCAGTGTAGTGTGTAGTTTGTGTAGTGTAGTGTGTGTGTGTAGTGTAGTGTGTGTGTAGTGTATTGTGTAGTGTGTGTAGTGTAGTGTGTGCAGTGTAGTGTAGTGTGTGTAGTGTAGTGTGTGTAGTGTAGTGTGTGCAGTGTAGTGTGTAGTGTGTGTAGTGTAGTGTGTAGTGTGTGTAGTGTAGTGTGTGCAGTGTAGTGTGTAGTGTGTGTAGTGTAGTGTGTGCAGTGTAGTGTGTAGTTTGTGTAGTGTAGTGTAGTGTGTGTAGTGTAGTGTGTGCAGTGTAGTGTGTAGTGTGTGTAGTGTAGTGTGTGTAGTGTAGTGTGTGCAGTGTAGTGTGCAGTGTGTGTAGTGTAGTGTGCAGTGTGTGTAGTGTAGTGTGTGCAGTGTAGTGTGTAGTGTGTATAGTGTAGTGTGTGCAGTGTAGTGTGTAGTTTGTGTAGTGTAGTGTGTAGTGTGTGTAGTGTAGTGTGTAGTGTGTGTAGTGTAGTGTGCAGTGTGTGTAGTGTAGTGTGTGCAGTGTAGTGTGTGTAGTGTAGTGTGTGTAGTGTAGTGTGTGTAGTGTAGTGTGCAGTGTTTGTAGTGTAGTGTGTGCAGTGTAGTGTGTAGTGTGTGTAGTGTAGTGTGCAGTGTGTGTAGTGTAGTGTGTGCAGTGTAGTGTGTAGTGTGTGTAGTGTAGTGTGTAGTGTGTGTAGTGTAGTGTGCAGTGTGTGTAGTGTAGTGTGCAGTGTGTGTAGTGTGTAGTGTGTGTAGTGTAGTGTGTGTAGTGTAGTGTGTAGTGTGTGTAGTGTAGTGTGTAGTGTGTGTAGTGTAGTGTGTGCAGTGTAGTGTGTAGTGTGTGTAGTGTAGTGTGTAGTGTGTGTAGTGTAGTGTGTGTAGTGTAGTGTGTAGTGTGTGTAGTGTAGTGTGCAGTGTGTGTAGTGTAGTGTGTGCAGTGTAGTGTGTAGTGTTTGTAGTGTAGTGTGTGTAGTGTAGTGTGTAGTGTGTGTAGTGTAGTGTGTGTAGTGTAGTGTGTAGTGTGTGTAGTGTAGTGTGTGCAGTGTAGTGTAGTGTGAGTAGTGTAGTGTGAAGTGTGTGTAGTGTAGTGTGTAGTTTGTGTAGTGTAGTGTAGTGTGTGTAGTGTAGTGTGTGCAGTGTAGTGTGTAGTGTGTGTAGTGTAGTGTGTGCAGTGTAGTGTAGTGTGTGTAGTGTAGTGTGTAGTGTGTGTAGTGTAGTGTGTGCAGTGTAGTGTGTAGTGTGTGTAGTGTAGTGTGCAGTGTGTGTAGTGTAGTGTGTAGTGTGTGTAGTGTAGTGTGCAGTGTGTGTAGTGTAGTGTGCAGTGTGTGTAGTGTAGTGTGTGCAGTGTAGTGTGTAGTGTGTGTAGTGTAGTGTGCAGTGTGTGTAGTGTAGTGTGCAGTGTGTGTAGTGTAGTGTGTGCAGTGTAGTGTGTAGTGTGTGTAGTGTAGTGTGTGTAGTGTAGTGTGCAGTGTGTGTAGTGTAGTGTGCAGTGTGTGTAGAGCGCTGCAGTATTGTGTAGATGTCTGGGGTAAAAGGGCTTTAGTGTTGTTGCTGCAGCTCTTTAGAGGCAGAGGGTAAAACGCTGACACTGAAGCGGGTCAGAACCCTCTCTACTTCTCTGCACGGTCATTAGCGAGCCCGTCGGGGGGAAGGACAATTATCCACACCGCTGAGCTCCGAAACCCGCGCTAAAAATAAAACACGCAATATCTCTGTACGTCCCCGGCTAATAACACACACACACACACACAAACCACAAACACACACACACACTGTACGTGTTTCCTGTTATCGCATCATTGAGCACAGATAAAACCAACACAAAACAAACTTGTTATTTTTTACACACACAGAAGACGAGAGGGAAAAGTCGTGCAGTGTGACGCCTGCTGTTAGCTTCAGATCTGAGCTCGGCGTCCGAAAATGTCCCACGGGTCAAACGGTCAAGTCCAAAGCTGGATTTATTTTAAAATGATCGCTTTTCACCACCGATTTTCTGTAAAATCTGTAATAAAGTTCTATATTAAAGTTTTACTCATGATACACTCGCGGTTGAAGCTGTGAGAACACCGATCTCAACTAACTAGCATAACTAGCATTAACCGCTAACTGGAGAGCCACAAGCAGATCCAAGATGGAGGCTCAGAAGATCTCGGCCTCTTGACTCTCTTATCTTTTAATCCTCTCCATCTCCATCACTGAATCCATTTTCTCACCCGTGTGTGTGTGTGTATTTTCTCCCATCTTTACATGAGGAGGTTTTATTCTTCTCCATGAGACTGTTATTAATTATAAAAGTCATTAATGTAGGAGAAAAAGGCAGAAGTGTAACATGGTATAATCCAGCCTGGGCTTAGTTTATTTCAAATCACTGATGAACTGATGATCTCTCTCTCTTTCTCTCTCTCTCTGTGTGTGTATCTGTCATTCTACTCCTCTCTCTCTCTCTCTCTCTCTCTCTCTCTCTCTCTCTCTCTCTCTCTCCCTT